>NC_133655.1:179588363-179796995 GCF_009905375.1 Apium graveolens
AATGCTAGATTGAATGTCATTGATCTTTGGTTGAGAATAATCTATCAACGCTTTCGTTGTTGCTGCTGGTTCTTCCATTGTAACAAAAACTTCTTCTTCGACTTCTTTTACTTCCTTATCTTCTTCAATTGTTTCCTTACAAGATTGAGAACGTGTCTGCATACATGCTCTCTAGTGTACCTGAAACACACGAACAAAGTAACCGTGTAAGAAAATAATCCAAGTCAATGAATTTTAACGACCACTGATGACAAGCACATAAACTAAATTTAACACCGATCCCCGGCAGCGGCACCAAAAACTTGTTCGCAATAAAATACATGCGAAAATACATGCAAGCGTACGTGATCACAAGTAGTATAAGATTTAAGTCAAGTTCGTTCCCACAGAGACTGGTTTAGGTTAAGTTCAGATTATGCACTTATGCAACAATTTATTATTATCGTTCACAGCTAAGACAAGTAACAAATTTGAGTTGAATAACTACTTAAGAGATTATACTGGCATGCATTAACTAAGAGATTAAAAGTGAATTAATTATATGAGAATAAAACATGGGACTCTAACTTCATTAGATACTTCATTCAAAGTTTATGTCTTTATAAATAGTATGCGATGATGATGATAACTAATCAGATAACACGAAACTAGTATACGATATCTTTCGATACACATATACCCTACTACTAAATATCCACAATCATGATAGAAGTTGAGTAGACACCAATTATTCTTAGACCTTATATGTCTATAAGATTTGAAAACATAACGGTTTAAGAACAAGTTATCTATTATGATTACATAGGGTGTGTAAGATGGTTAAAATTACACTACGAATTATGCATGTCAATTCATACATTATTGTGTATATGTTGTGTACTTGATGATTTCATTAACAAAAAACCTTGGTAGATTTTACTTAGTGAAAAATGTAGCACTCGACGGATAAGGATTATAGTCCCGACGGATAACTCAATATAGTCCCGGCGGATGATGATTTATTATTCATCGAGTGAGTAGCTTATGTAACAATAAGTCTGTAGTACATTTCTGCATACACGTTGTTTAGATTTTGTAGTAGTACTCAAGTCATGTTGACTTTAACTAGATATGCAGAATATGTTGATTAATTGTACATAGATGATGTCTTGTAATTCTGCATAAATGAAATGAAGTCAAGTGCCGGATTGCTACCCGACGGATAAACAACAATGACATTCGACGGATGATCAACAAGACAACCCGACGGATGATCATGAACTCGACGGATGATCATAAACCCGACGGATAAAGAATTCAAACATCTGTTGACAGTGACAACACAGTCACATGCGTCGAGTGTATGCAAATGGAATGTGGAAGCCTATTCAACTGGGTTTTAGAGAACAAAGAAGCATTGCCATTTCCATGCTATTATGAAGATATTTAAAGATGCTGGAATAGAGTAATGAAGTAGCATAGTATTAGACTTGATAGTTTTGTTTTATTATCTTGTCTTATTGCTTTGTAATCTTGATGATATATAAACCAAGAAGTAGAAAATAGAACAAAAAAAACTAAGAAACCAAGAGAGAAACATTTGTAAGCTGTATTCTTAGCATTTCTCTACAATCTTAGTTGTTGACAATTTGTAAGCAGTTGCGAGCTAATTTCTACACAGAGTTCTCTTGATATATTATATATCTCTAGTGGATACATTCAAATCCACCAGAAAGTTTTTAAAGACTTGTGTTTTTAATTACTTGTGTTTTGATTCATTTCAAGTTATTATTCCGCACTCTGCAAATCAATTCACACTGATATATATATATATATTTAAGTTAGAACAATTTTATTTGTGAAAAAGTTTCAAGAATTCCATTCAACCCCCCTTCTGTAATTCTTGTTGCATTGTTAAGGGACTAACAATTGGTATCAGAGCAAGCTCTTGATAAACAAAGAGTTTAAAGATCACAACAAAACAGCAAGATGAACAAGAAGGATGTTGGAGTCAAGATTCCTTTTATGGATAAAGATAATTACCATCACTGGAAGGTAAAGATGCATCTTCATTTACTTTCTCAAGATGAGGCCTATGTAGATTGCATAGAAAGAGGCCCTCATATACCAATGAGAGCTGCAACTGGAAATGAGCCATCTGTCCCCAAGCCAAGGCATGAATGGTCTGATCCTGATATTGAACAAGTCAGGAAAGATAAGAAGGCCATGAATATCATGTTCAATGGAGTTGATGGTGATATGTTTGACAACATCATCAATTGCAAAACTGCCAAGGATGTTGGGATATAATACAGATTATCTGTGATGGCACTGAGCAAGTTAGAGAAAACAAGATGCAGCTACTGATTCAGCAATATGAGCATTTTCATAGTGAAGAATGTGAGTCTCTCACTGACATCTTTAGTAGGTTTCAAAAACTACTAAATGCTCTGAAGCTGCATGGAAGGGTGTATCAGACAAAAGACTCCAATTTGAAGTTCCTTAGATATCTTCCAAAGGAATGGAAACCTATGACAGTCTCATTGAGAAACTCTCAAGATTACAAGGAGTTTACTTTGTAGAGACTGTATGGCATCTTGGAAACCTATGAGCTTGAAATAGAGCAAGATGAGAGGATGGAGAGAAGAAAGAAGAAAGGAGGATCCATTGCACTAGTTGCTGAGTTAGAAAAAGAGAAGGAGATGAAGATGGAAGCTGTTGAATCAACTTCAAAGGTCTGTGAAAACAAGGGCAAGGGGCTGGCAGCAAAAAATGAAAATTCTTTGATCCAAGATGACATGGAAGATATTGATGAACATCTAGCATTTCTTTCCAGAAGATTTTCCAAGCTCAAGTTCAAGAAGAACTTTGGAGCAGCTAAGCCAAATAGAAATATGGTGGATAAATCAAAATTCAAGTGTTTCAAATGTGGCTTGGCAGGGCACTTTTCCAGTGAGTGTAGAAAGTCAGATTCCAACAAAAAGAAGTTTGAGCCTGTGGATTATAAACAGAAATACTTTGAGCTGCTCAAACAAAAGGAAAGGGCTTTCATTACACAAGAAAATGACTGGGCTACAGATGGTCTGGATGAGGATGAGGATGCCAGCTATGTCAATCTAGCCCTAATGAACAAGTCTGATGAAACAGAGACAAGTTCTTCAAGTAATCATGGAAACAGAAAGAATCTATGGTACTTGGATAGTAGTTGTTCAAGACACATGACTGGTGATTCTACCCTGCTCACAGAGTTCAAGGAGAGAGCTGACCCTAGTATTACTTTTGGAGATGACAACAAGGGTTATACTGTGGGATATGACTTGATTTCAAAAGACAATGTCATTATTGAGGAAGTTACCTTAGTGGATGGTCTCAAGCATAATTTGTTGAGTATCAGCCAGCTTTGTGATAAAGGAAATTCAGTAACCTTCAACTCAGAAGCCTATGTTGTGACTAACAAGAGGAGCAACAAAGTGGTTCTCACTGGTGTGAGAAAAGGAAATGTGTACCTAGCTGACTTCAACTCATCAAATGTAGAATCTGTTACTTGTCTTCTCGACAAAGCAAGTCAGGATGAAAGTTGGTTATGGCACAAGAACCTATCCCATTTAACCTTCAAGACCATGAATGAATTAGTAAAGAAAGAACTGGTTAGAGGTATTCCTCAAGTGGAGTTTTCTAAGGATGGATTGTGTGATGCCTGTCAAAAAGGAAAGCATATCAAAACATCATTCAGGAAGAAGCTTGATTCAACAATTGAAGAACCTTTGCAACTGCTACACATGGATTTGTTTGGACCAATCAATATGTTGTCCATTTCAAGGAAAAGATTTTGCCTAGTAATTGTAGATGATTTCTCAAAGTTCTCTTAGACATATTTCCTAAAGTCTAAAGATGAGGCTAGTGAAATCATCATCAATCACATAAGGCAAGTCAATAATCATCCTGATTTTAAAGTGAGAAGAATCAGGAGTGACAATGGAACTGAGTTCAAGAATTTTGCCATGAGAGCATTTTGTGAAGAAAATGGAATTTTGCATGAGTTTTCAGCAGCAAGAACTCCACAACAGAATGGAGTAGTGGAAAGGAAGAACATATCACTTATTGAAGCTGCCAGGACAATGCTTGAAGAATCTAAATTACCAACATATTTCTGGGCTGAAGCTATAAATACTGCATGCTACACTCAGAATATTTCTCTGATTAATCAAGAAAAATGCATGACTCCCTATCAACTGTTCAAGAACAAGAAGCCAACTCTAAATTTTTTCATGTCTTTTGCTGCAAATGTTATATCTTGAGAAATCAAACTGATCAGAATGGGAAGGTTGATGCTAAAGCAGATGAAGGAATTTTTGTTCGATATGCTGTTGGTAAAGCATATAGAGTCTACAATCTAAGAACCAACATTGTTGTGGAATCAATACATGTTGTGTTTGATGATAAAAAAGATTGAAAGACTGCAAGATGGGGACTACCATGAGAGCCTCAAATTTGACAATGTGGAGATGGTTAGTCATGACAGTGATGATGAAAGTGATCAAGAAACAGTATCAAAGGATAATGCAGAAAAATCTACTACCAATGAAGCACAAAATTCAACATCTGTCGAGTTACATAATGCTTCATCCGTCGGGAGACAATCTGCCTTATCCTTCTGAAGGTAACCTGCTTCATCCATCGGAAGGCAACCTGCTTCATCCGTCGGTACTCAAAATTCACCATCTGTCGGGTTATCAAAAGGAGCTGGGAGTCAGGATAGATCACTTACAGAAAGCACCCCTTTCTCAAATCAAAGATCCATTAACTCAGGGGGAGTTTCTAACAATCAAAACTCAATCACACATCAAGACAATAATGAGGCATCTTCATCTAGAGCTAATCTACCTCAACAAAGAAAATGGACAAAAGATCACCCCTTTGAACCCATCATTGGTGATGTATCTTCTAGAGTTCAAACAAGGAGAGCAACTCAAGAAGAATGTCTGTACAACAACTTTCTTTCTAAGGAAGAACCAAAGAAGGTAGAAGAAGCTTTGTTGGATCCTGATTGGATCTTAGCTATGCGGGAGGAGATAAACCAATTTGAGAGGAATAAGGTATGGAAGTTTGTGCCCAAGCCTAAAAGAAAGAATCCAATTGACACCAAATGGGTATTCTGAAACAAGATGGATGAAAATGGCATAGTAGTCAGGAACAAAGCTAGATTGGTTGCTAAGGGCTATTATCAACAAGAAGGAATAGATTTTGATGAAACATTTGCTCCTGTTGCAAGACTTGAAGCCATCAGAATCTTCTTAGCCTATGCAGCCCATGCCAATTTCAAGGTCTATCAAATGGATATCAAAAGTGCCTTTCTGAATGGAGACTTCGAGGAGGAAGTCTATGTTAGTCAGCCTCCTGGTTTTGAAGATCCAAATTTTCCAGAATATGTCTACTATCTTTTGAAAGCACTTTATGGACTGAAGCAAGCACCTAGAGCCTGGTATGATACTTTATCAAAGTTCCTTTTGGAAAATCACTTCACAAGAGGTACTGTAGATAAAACTTTATTCTTTAAAAATGTTAATGGCTCTAGTATACTTATTCAAATTTATGTAGATGACATTATTTTTGGCTCTACAGATGAAAAAGTTTGCAAAAAGTTTGCCAAATTGATGCAAAGTAAGTATGAAATGAGTATGATGTGAGAACTAACTTACTTTCTTGATTTGCAAGTTAAGCAAGTTAGTGATGGAATATTCATTAGTCAAACTAAATACATTTATAATCTTTTAAAGAAGTTTGATCTAATGGATTGCACATCTGCAAAAACTCCCATGGCCACTGCAACTAAGCTTGAATTAAACACTACTGAAAAATCTGTGGATATTTCAAGTTATAGGGGCATGGTTGGCTCACTTCTGTACTTAACAGCTTGTAGGCCATATATAATGTTTGCTACATGTTTGTGTGCTAGATTTCAGGCTGATCCTAGAGAATCTCACTTAGTAGCTATTAAGAGAATTTTCAGATATCTCAAGGGAACACCAAAAGTTGGCATTTGGTACCCTAGAGATTCTGGTTTTGATCTAACTGGTTATACAGATGCAGATTATGCAGGTTGTAGAATTGATAGAAAAAGTACAACAGGAACCTGCCAATTTCTAGGAAATAAGCTTGTGTCCTGGTTCAGTAAAAAGCGAAATTCAGTTTCTACCTTTACAGCTGAAGCTGAATATATTGCTGCTGGCAGTTGCTGTGCACAAATTCTGTGGGTGAAAAATCAATTGCTAGACTATGGTCTGCAAGTTGAGAGGATTCCTATTTTCTGTGATAACACAAGTGCAATTGCCATCACTGAAAATCCAGTACAACATTCAAGGACAAAGCACATAGACATCAAGTACCACTTCATTAGGGAACATGTAATGAATGGTACTGTGGAACTACATTTTGTTCCAAGTGAAAAGTAGCTTGCAGATATTTTTACCAAGCCACTGGATGAATCCACCTTCTCAAGGTTGGTAAGTGAGTTAGGTATGCTTAATTATTCTTAAATCTCTTCAGATAATTTGCAGGTTGTTATGCAGCCAGAAATTTAATTAATTTTTCAGTCTAAGATGGAATTTTGGCTAAGTAAAAATTTACATCTCGACGGATGATCTTTATCCATCGAGTTTGATCATCCGTCGGAATATTTCTTGTAAATAAAAATCAATTATTTTTCTGGAATATTTTATAACTCGATGGATAACAGTTTATCCTCATCCGTCGAATTGTCTTAATCTTAGCCGTTAATTTCCTGAACATTATCCATCGAGTATACTTACAGTTTGTAAGCATAACACGACAGATAATTGATGGAGTTTTTACAGTTTATTTTTAAATGGTTATTTTAGGAAATTTTCATTGGTTACTTTATTTTACTTTATTATTTTTGACAGTTATTTTTGAGATAGTATAAAAACTTATTTCATTTTCATTGCTTTTCTTTTATCATTCTCAAATTATTTGCTCTAAATTCTCTCTTTCTCAAAAGCAATTAGCATCTCTATCTCTGCAATTTCCACTCACTAACAATGTCACCAGTAGTCAAGATCATGTCACAAACTGGATACATCTTTGAGAAGAACAACTTCACGGCTCTAGTCAACAAGGGGACTCAACATTCAAGTGACTACCACAAAATGATGGATTTTGTGAAGAACTGCAAACTCAGCTATGCAATGCTAGAATCACCCACCATCTTCTGTAAGGTTGTTGAAGAGATGTGGACTACTGCTTCATATAACTCGACAGATAAGACCGTCACACATACCATTAAAGGTAAGGAATTCTGTATTAATAGTGATGTTATCAAAGCATGTTTCAAGATTACTGATAATATTGTGACCTCGCCACACACAGACACTGATATAGTTAATATGCTTAATTCTATGAACTATGCTCTCTCTACTTCGAAGTTAAGTGACATTATGAGATTGGGTCTTGGGAAGGAATGAAGTTTCATGTGTGATGTAGTGACCAAGGTCTTTTCTGGTAAAATCAGTAATTTTGATTATGTCAATATTTCCATGCTTTACATGCTAGTTATATATAAGTTCTTTAATTTCAGTGATATTGTTTTGTTTGAGTTGGGATTTAAATTAGGAGAGTTAAATAAGAGGGGAAAAAATGTTTATTATGCTAGACTTTTCATGATGTTAGCTAACCACCTCTCTGAGGAAATTGTACTTGAGAACCCAAACAACAAATTAGATTGTTGGGTTCAAGAGAGAAGAATTATTGTAGATTTGAACAGGGAAAATCATCATAGAGAAGTGCCACTCTTCTATTTCCCTGTAATGGAAGCACCTCAGGTAACTGAGGTAGGTTCACCTGTCCCTACTATTCCAACCTCACAAATTTCTTTGAATACTAGTGTAGCAATGACAACTGTGTTAATCACCCAACAGTTGCCTACCCAAGCTACTAAATCATCAAAAATTTCAAAATCCAAATCAAAGAAAGCCCCCTCTGGTATCTCCCAAAAGATGCTGATAAGTGGCATTTTATACCACTTAGAATGTCTTAAATTGGCTTAAATTGGTGTCTTGAAATCAAGTATTTTGTGTATTTGATGCGTTTTTCTAGTGTTTATGCATTTCAGGGTATTAGTTGCATTTCGGAGAAGGAATCATTAAGAATAAGCCTTGGCATGTGTTCACCATTGCGAGAGGAAAAGAACGGGCAGATTACGGCGAAGAAACGGAGCAAACCTGGAAATTTTCCAGTAGGGTCCTGCCCGCCCGCGCAGCAATGCTGAGCGGTCGCGCAGCAGCCTTGCGCGCCCGCGCAGAAATGTTGAGCGGCCGCGCAGGGTCGGGGAAAAAGATATATTATTTTAGACTTCTACTTCTGTTTGGCTTCCAACTTCTATGTAATCTGAGTTTTATGGGACTATTATATAAGTAGATTTGAGACGTTTTTCACAGAGTATTAAGAGGAGATTATGTTTTAGATTGTGTTTTGCAAGAAGCGAAGGAGATAAGGAAGAAGACCGATTTAGCACACAGCAACGAAGAGGAAGCATATATTCTTGTGATTCTTGTTTCGTTGTAACGTTGGATGCTAGTTTTCTTGCTTTGACTTATTTACTCTTGTGACGTACTCTGTTTTAATATAATCAGTTTAGTTGATATTTTCTTGTGTTTGTTTATCATGATTTCATATGAACCCATGATGGCGATAAGTTCTATTATGGGCTAATCGTGATCATGGGGTTGCAACGGATTTATTATAGAATTCTTTAGTTAATTGTTTAATACTTTAGTGTGTGATGATTGCATGATATCTAGTATTGGTTGTGCGTATTCGTCTTATGTGCGTCGCGAACATATATGATAGGGTGTTAATCTCTTGTGAAGCGACGGTGGATCTTGAGATTTAGAACTTGCCATGCTAGCATAGGTTCATGTACGTTGTGCATGATTAGTGGGTAACTCTAACAGTTTTATTTGCCCTATGTAATCAAAAGGAATAACTTGTGCTTAAATCGTTGTGTTGTCAATTTCTGTAGACATATAGGAACTCAACATAATTGATGACTATTCAACTTCTATCTTAATTGTGGATGTTTGGTAGAATGGTATTAGTGCAATGAAAGTTGGCTTTTATCAGTTTCGTGTTATTCGATTAATATCATCACTGTTACATGCTAAAGGTAATAACTATGGCTATAGAAGGAAGTAATAATGAAGTTGTGATCTCATGAGTGTTTTATTATTGATAAATTGAAGTGTTAGTTAAGTGGTTAATTAAGTAGTTAATTATAGTTAATATTTGATCAACAATTTTAAGTGTTATCTTAACATTGAGAAGTAATCATACATTGGTGAGTGAGTTTAATTAGACAATAAATTAGTCTGAGTCTCTGAGGGAACGAACTAGAAAGTATTCTATATTACTTGCGAACGCGTATACTTGCGTGAATATTAGTGCGTGATTTCTCCCTAACAAGTTTTTGGCGCCGCTGCCGGGGACGCGGCGTATTTGTTTAGTTTATGTACTTACCATCATTGGTCATTAGGACTCAGTGATTAGGACGTAGTAGTTAATTACTCTTTTCGGTTGTGTTTCAGGTACTTTAGCAACCATTTATGCAAACTCGTTCTCGTGCTCGCAAGAGGACCTTAGATACAGCTGAGGAGAAAGACGAAGTTCTTGATACACCGGAGAAGTTAGATTTTGAGGATTCGGATTCAGGAACTGAGCAGAAAGAACCAGTAACATGGGAGATCGTATTGTTCAAGCTGATCCAGCTCTTATGGATTTTTCTCGGCCTAAAATTGATGACATTCAGTCAAGCATCCTTCATCCGGCTATTCAAGCTAACACCTTTGAAATCAAGCCGGGCACTATTCAGATGGTGCAGAATTCTGTTTCTTTTGGAGGAGCGGCAACTGAAGACCCCAACATGCACATAAGGAATTTTGTCGAGATCTGCAGTACTTTTAAGTATAATGGCGTGACTGATGAGGCTATCAAGTTGAGGCTTTTCCCATTCTCACTGAGGGATAAAGCTAAAGACTGGTTACATTCTGAACCAGCTGGGTCCATCACTACGTGGCAAGATCTTGCGCAAAAGTTTCTGGTGAAGTTTTATCCAATGGCAAAGACTGCTGCTATGAGGAGTGCTCTTACTCAGTTTGCGCAGCAACCTACAGAATCTATGTGCGAGGCTTGGGAACGCTACAAGGAAATGTTGAGAAAATGTCCACATCATGGAATGCCGGATTGGATGGTAATCACTGGTTTTTATAATGGTTTGGGGGCCCAATCTCGGCCCATACTCGATGCAGCAGCTGGAGGAGCCTTATGGGCTAAAAGCTATACTGAGGCGTACAATCTTATTGAGACGATGGCTGCAAATGAGCATCAAAACCCAACTCAGAGGATGACAACAGGCAAGGTAGCAGGTATTTTGGAAGTTGATGCAGCCACCGCTATTGCAGCCCAGCTCCAAGCGCTATCAATGAAGGTTGATTTTTTGGCTACGTATGGAGTTAATCAAATAGCTATGGTTTGTGAGCTTTGTTCAGGTTCTCATGCTACGGATCAGTGTTCTCTTGTCAACGAATCTGTTCAGTATGTGAATAATTATCAGCAACAACAGCAGCCTGTGCCAGCGACCTATCATCCTAACAACAGAAATCATCCAAATTTCAGCTGGGGTAATAATCAGAATGCTATTCAACCACCATATCAGCAAGGAGTGAGTAAACAGTTTAACCCACCTGGATTCCAGCAACCACAGCAGTATGCTACAAGGCAATCATATCCTCAACAGGGAAGTGCAGCTGCACCTACTAGTGCTGACTTTGAGGAACTTAAGCTGTTGTGCAAGAGTCAGGAGGTTTCTATCAAGACCTTGGAAAATCAAATCGGTCAATTAGCCAATGCAGTGCTCAATCGTCAACCTGGCACTCTTCCCAGTGACACGGAAGTACCAGGCAGGAAGGAAGCCAAAGAGCAAGTCAAGGCTATTACCTTAAGGTCTGGAAAAGTAGCTGATGCTGAAAAGGCAAAAGAAGTCGAAGCTAAAGTTAGGGATGAAGAATCTAAGCAAAAGGAGAAAGCGGCGGAACCAAGGAAGACTACTGTTGAACACACTCTGCCTGAGGCTAATACAGGGGAGAAATAGCTCTATCCTCCACCACCTTTTCCTAAGAGATTGCAGCAACAAAAGCTGGATAGACAGTTCAGGAAGTTTCTGGAGGTGTTCAAGAAACTTCACATCAATATACCTTTCGCTGAGGCTCTGGAACAAATGCCAAGTTAAGCGAAGTTTATGAAGACTATTCTTTCAAGGAAGGTGAAACTGGATGACCTTGAAACCGTTGCTCTCACGGAAGAATGCAGCGCGGTTCTGCAACAAAAGTTACCACCAAAGCTGAAAGATCCAGGAAGCTTCACCATTCCTTGCACCCTTGGCAATCTAACTTTTGACAAGTGCCTTTGTGATTTGGGAGCAAGCATTAATCTGATGCCGTTGTCGATCTTTAAAAAGCTGGATCTGCCTGATCCAAAACCCACATACATGTCACTACAATTGGCGGACCGTTCCATTACTTACCCAAGGGGCATAGTTGAGGATGTGCTCGTCAAGGTGGATAAGCTCTTCTTTCCTGCTGATTTTGTTATTCTGGATTTTGAGGAAGATAAGAAGATTCCCATAATCTTGGGGAGGCCTTTTTTGGCTACTGGCCGTACCTTGATAGATGTGCAAAAAGGGGAACTTACTATGCGGGTTCAAGATCAGGATGTGACCTTTAACGTATTTAAGGCAATGAAATTCCCTACAGAAGATGAGGAGTGCTTAAAAGTGGATGTGATTGATTCTGCGGTTACTGCGGAACTCGATCACATGCTAATGTCTGATGCATTGGAAAAGGCCTTAGTGGGGGAATTTGACAGTGATGATGAAGATAGCAACAAGCAATTACAATATCTGAACGCTTCTCCCTGGAAGCGAAAGCTAGATATACCATTTGAATCTCTTGGTACTTCTGACCTCAAGAACGCTGAAGGGAAGCTCAAACCATCAATAGAGGAAGCACCTACCTTGGAGCTCAAACCAGTACCTGAACACTTGAGGTATGCCTTTTTAGGTAATTCATCTACGTTAACTGTTATTATTTCAGCTGACCTTTCAGGTAGTGTGGAAGACAAGCTCTTAAGGATTTTGAGAGAATTCAAATCGGCTATAGGATGGACCATAGCAGACATCAAGGGGATAAGTCCTTCATATTGTATGCATAAAATTCTGTTAGAGGAAGGTAGTAAGCCAACTGTGGAACAGCAGCGAAGACTGAACCCAATCATGAAGGAGGTGGTGAAGAAAGAAATTCTGAAATGGCTAGATGCAGGCATCATTTATCCTATTTCTGACAGCTCGTGGGTGAGCCCTGTACAATGTGTTTCTAAGAAAGGAGGTATCACTGTGGTCGCAAATGAAAAGAATGAGCTCATCCCTACTCGAACAGTTACAGGATGGAGAGTATGCATGGATTATAGAAAATTGAACAAAGCCACAAGAAAGGATCACTTCCCTCTCCCATTCATTGATCAAATGCTTGACAGATTGGCGGGACATGAGTATTTTTGTCTTCTGGATGGTTATTCCGGGTATAATCAGATTTGTATTGCACCAGAGGATCAGGAAAAGACTACCTTCACTTGTCCATTTGGCACATTTGCTTTTCGAAGAGTTTCGTTTGGGTTATGTGGCGCCCCGGCCACCTTTCAGAGATGTATGATGGCTATATTCTCTGACATGATTGGAAATAACGTTAAAGTGTTCATGGATGACTTCTCCGTCTTTGGACACTCATATGATGAATGCTTGAATAATCTGCGCGCCGTACTCAAAAGATGCGTGGAAACTAATTTGGTGCTTAATTGGGAGAAATGTCATTTTATGGTGTGTGAAGGCATTATCCTTGGGCATAAGGTCTCTAGCAAAGGTCTGGAGGTGGACAAGGCCAAGGTGGGAGTCATTGAAAATCTTCCCCCACCTAATTCAGTGAAAGGAATCCATAGTTTTCTCGGTCATGCGGGTTTTTATCGGCGATTCATCAAGGACTTTTCAAAGATATCTAAGCCGTTGTGCAATTTACTTGAGAAAGATGTGCCTTTCAAATTTGATGATGAATGTTTGGCAGCATTCGAGACTCTCAAGGAGAGTTTGATCACGGCACCAGTTATTACAGCACCAGATTGGACAGAACCGTTTGAAATGATGTGTGATGCGAGTGACTATGCGGTAGGTGCAGTTCTGGGACAGCGCAAGAAAAATCTCTTCCATGTGGTCTACTATGCGAGTAAGACTTTAAATGGGGCCCAATTGAACTATACCACTACTGAGAAGGAGCTTTTGGCTATAGTCTTTGGCTTTGAGAAATTTCGATCTTATCTGCTTGGTACGAAAGTAACAGTATTCACTGATCATGCAGCTATTCGCTATCTGGTTTCTAAGAAGGATTCGAAGCCGAGACTCATTTGTTGGGTACTTTTACTTCAGGAATTTGAGTTAGAGATCAAAGATAGAAAAGGTACTGAGAATCAAGTAGCTGACCATCTCTCTAGGTTGGAGAATCCCGATTCTACTTCACAAGATAGGACGTTAATCAATGAATCTTTTCCGGATGACCAGTTGTTTGCAATTCAGGAGGAAGAACCATGGTTTGCAGATATTGTAAACTATCTTGTCAGCAATATAATGCCTCCTAATTTGACATCCGCGCAAAAGAAGAAGTTTCTGCATGAGGTGAAGTGGTATATGTGGGATGAACCATATTTATTTAGACAGGGAGCTGACCAGATCATCAGGAGATGTATCCCGTTCTGTGAGATGGAGGGGATATTACGAGACTGCCATTCCACGGTTTATGGCGGACACTATGGAGGTGAGAAGACGGCAGCTCGTATTCTGCAAGCAGGTTTTTTCTGGCCCACCTTGTTCAAGGATGCTCATCAGTTTGTTTTAAGGTGTGATCGTTGCCAAAGAGTGGGAAATTTGTCAAGGAAGGATGAGATGCCATTAAATGTGATGCTTGAAGTCGAAGTCTTTGATGTATGGGGAATCGATTTCATGGGGCCTTTTATCTCGTCTTGCAATAATCAGTACAACTTGCCGGCAGTCGATTATGTCTCAAAATGGGTCGAAGTTAAAGCTTTACCGACAAATAATGCAAAGGCAGTGCTAAATTTTCTTCATAAGCAAATTTTCACAAGGTTTGGAACACCTCGGATAATCATAAGTGATGAAGGATCGCATTTTTGCAACCGTAAGTTCACTTCTATGATGCAGCGTTATAATGTGAATCATCGAGTAGCTACTGCCTATCATCCGCAAATAAATGGTCAAGCGGAAGTGTCTAACAGAGAGATAAAGCGCATTCTAGAGAAGGTTGTTTGTCCGTCAAGGAAGGATTGGTCTTTAAAGCTCGATGAAGTTGTTTGGGCTTACAGAACAGCATACAAAACTCCACTTGGGATGTCACCGTTTCAGTTGGTGTACGGTAAGGGATGTCATCTACCGGCGGAGCTTGAGCATAAGGCCTACTGGGCATTGAAGAAATTGAACCTGGATTTAGATGCAGCTGGTAAGAAAAGAATGCTTCAGCTTAATGAACTTGATGAATTTCGACTTCAAGCGTACGAGAATAACAAAATGTATAAGGAAAAGGTGAAGAGGTGGCATGATAGGAAGCTACATCCTAAGTTATTTGTGTCAGGGCAACAAGTTCTGTTATTTAACTCTCGGCTCTGACTTTTTCCTGGGAAGTTGAAATCAAGGTGGTCTGGACCTTTTATTGTCAAAACTATGTTTCCACATGGAGCGGTGGAAATTTTTGAGAATGATTCGGACCAAGCATTCAAGGTTAACGGTCAGCGGTTGAAGCACTACTATGGGGACATGGCAAACCGAGAGGTGGTTAGTGCCATTTTGTTGACTACGTGAGAAAGGTACGGAACGTCAAGCTAATGACGAAAAAGAAGCGCTGCGTGGGAGGCAACCCATGAATTGTTGTTACAGGAACCCTTAGAAGTTAATAACCTATCCAAAAACACAAAAAAATCAGAAAACAGGGGCTGAAAAATTTTTTTTCCAGAGACCCTCTGCGCGCCCGCGCAGATATGCTGAGAGGCCGCGCAGGGGTCGAGTTCCAGAATTTTTTTTTTTACAGTTCAGAAAAAAAAAAAAACAAAAACACAAAAACCCATTACAGCCCATAAACCCACGAATTCTTTTCCCATTACCCCATGATTTTATCCCTCAACCCCACTCCTAATCTAATTTAACCTACTCCACACCCTATATATACATACACCTATCCTACATATCTCCCACAACTTCCTACACTTAAACCCTCTCATAAACATCAAAAAATCAGTTCTTATACACTTTTATTCATAAATCAATGGCACCCAAGAGAGCACGCACTATTGACAGCAGCAGCACAGTTCCTACTGCTGATTCATCAAGGGGTACTGCTGCAAGGCCTCGGTTAACTAACAGAGCCGCGGAGGAGGAGTACACTAGGCTGTTGGGGAAGCCGATTCTGAAGGAGAGGGGGTTTTTACCATCAGGGAGGGATGGTGAGTTGTTGCCCATGATTGCAGAGAAGGGGTGGATAGCTTTTTGTGAGTCACCCGAAGCAGTACCGATGAGTGTTGTTCGCGAGTTCTACGCGAACGCGAAGGCTGAAAAGAATGGGTTTTCTGTAGTTCGTGGGCTGACGGTTGATTATCATCCTGCGGCGATTCGCCGTGTGATTGGACAGCGAGAGAGGAAGCCCGAGGAGGAGAACTGGAATGAAAAGACTGCTGAGGACTTTGACTTGGATTTGATTTGTGCGACTCTCTGTCGACCGGGCACAGTTTGGAACCGCAGTCCAGCCAATAATGAGTATCGTCACTTTCCGGCGATCGCCATGAACAGGTATGCCCGTGCATGGAATGCATTTATATGTGCTAATATTTTGCCTTCTTCACATGCACACGAGGTCACAGTTGAGAGAGCACAGTTGTTGTGGGGAATTCTGAATGAGGAATACTATGTGGACCTTGGTGAGTTTATCTACCAAGGAATTCTGAAGTTTTTGAGGGGAGCAAAGCATATGAACATCCCTTATGCATCCACGGTTACGAAGCTATGCCATGCAGTAGGAGTGAACTGGCCGGCTCATGAGCAGTTGCAGTTGCCAGCAGCTCCTATAGATTCTGGCACTCTGAATGGGATGCAGGAGTGGACCGGTGGTGAGCCTAAGGAGCATGGGCTGGGTTATCGTCTTCCAGGAGGGCGTCCAGCACGAGGTGCTACTATGGCCAGGCCAGGGCGTGGTGAGGCTAGTTCTTCGAGAGCTCAGGAGGGTGCTGGGATGGGTGATGCCCAGTATTGGAGGCTTTCACGGCAGATGGATGCCATGTATGAGACGCAGAGCAGGTTTGCTCAGGAGCTCACCCTTGCGTTAGGGACTGCTTTTCGAGGCCTTGAAGCTGATATCCAGTGGCCAGTTTTTGGTGAGGACTCTGCATACCCGTCGCCTGATACTCCACCCACTGAGGGTGATGATGATGATGACTCCGAGTAGGTATACCCTGTGTTCCTTTCTACTACCTTCACTGGGGACAGTGAAGATTTTAAGTTTGGGGGTGGTAGTTAAGGAATATTTTGTGTGTGTCATATAGCTACATATTCATGATAGTTAGTTCATATAGTTGCATAATTCTTGCCATATAGTTTTTTTTATATAGCTTTATTTGTTTGTCATATCATATAGCTCATGTATATACCATGATCCCTTTTGCAATGATTTATCGACTGAATTGTGATATTGAGGCGAGTGTAGTGATAGCATTAAAGTGATATTAAGTTGTGTAGGTTGATATGCATGCTAGAAGCACTTGTATTTTCACTAAGTCTTAGAGAATGCTTAAGGACTAGATTGTGTTATGATCTGATTATTTTCAAGGATAATCTATTTATTATGCTTAGAATTTAATAATAGGTTCTTAGTGGTAAAGGCATGAAAAAAGAAAAAAAATGGAGTAAAAATGGAATTGTGTTGCTAGTTGTGGCTAGGCGTCAAATGGCTAGTAGCCGGCTCGTATGTTATGCGAGTAGTCTAGGGCTGAGCAAGATGGAGCGAAACGCACTTGCTCAGAGTTATTAAAAAAAAAATATATATATATATATTTATGCATAATTGATCAAGAGTGGGCTCTTTGGTATTCGAGTTATTAAGTTCTTAGGGGACTTTGTGCCTAGTGACCTAAGGCTTTTAGAGTCTGGGATCCGCTAACCTAACACTCGTTACATGGATACCATTGTATAAGTCTTTTGTGGATCTCACTCATTGCACGGTCAAATAAGCATTTGAGTTGTAAATAAAAAGCACGATTCCGTAGTAAGCTCCAAAGTTCTTGTAGTGTTGTATATCACTTTGTGCCTAGAATTTTTATTCTTTGTATAATCGTAGGATTGCCTTCAGGATAGTCTAGTCATAGTAATTGGTCTAGTTCCGAAGCATATCTGTTAAGCATTTGCACACACCACGTTTCTGGCTGTATGTCCGTTTGCATGAGTTTATTAATCTTTAATGCCTAACTGCATTCGTTGAGACGTGACAAATTGGTTGGTTAATTGTAGTAAGGGGGATCGTTGCATTTTCATATAGATTGCATTCATGCATTTTTTTTATTTGTTTTTGAGTCTGTGACGCTTGAGGACAAGCATCGATTTAAGTTTGGGGGTGTGATAAGTGGCATTTTATACCACTTAGAACGTCTTAAATTGGCTTAAATTGGTGTCTTGAAATAGGTATTTTGTGTATTTGATGCGTTTTTCTAGTGTTTATGCATTTCAGGGTATTAGTTGCATTTCGGAGAAGGAATCATCAAGAATAAGCCTTGGCATGTGTTCACCATTGCGAGAGGAAAAGAACGGGCAGATTACGGCGAAGAAACGGAGCAAACCTGGAAATTTTCCAGTAGGGTCCTGCGCGCCCGCGCAGCAATGCTGAGCGGCCGCGCAGCAGCCTTGCGCGCCCGCGCAGAAATGCTGAGCGGCCGCGCAGGGTCGGGGAAAAAGATATATTATTTTAGACTTCTACTTCTGTTTGGCTTCCAACTTCTATGTAATCTGAGTTTTATGGGACTATTATATAAGTAGATTTGAGACGTTTTTCACAGAGTATTAAGAGGAGATTATGTTTTAGATTGTGTTTTGCAAGAAGCGAAGGAGATAAGGAAGAAGACCGATTTAGCACACAGCAACGAAGAGGAAGCATATATTCTTGTGATTCTTGTTTCGTTGTAACGTTGGATGCTAGTTTTCTTGCTTTGACTTATTTACTCTTGTGACGTACTCTGTTTTAATATAATCAGTTTAGTTGATATTTTCTTGTGTTTGTTTATCATGATTTCATATGAACCCATGATGGCGATAAGTTCTATTATGGGCTAATCGTGATCATGGGGTTGCAACGGATTTATTATGGAATTCTTTAGTTAATTGTTTAATACTTTAGTGTGTGATGATTGCATGATATCTAGTATTGGTTGTGCGTATTCGTCTTATGTGCGTCGCGAACATATAAGATAGGGTGTTAATCTCTTGTGAAGCGACGGTGGATCTTGAGATTTAGAACTTGCCATGCTAGCATAGGTTCATGTACGTTGTGCATGATTAGTGGGTAACTCTAACAGTTTTATTTGCCCTATGTAATCAAAAGGAATAACTTGTGCTTAAATCGTTGTGTTGTCAATTTCTGTAGACATATAGGAACTCAACATAATTGATGACTATTCAACTTCTATCTTAATTATGGATGTTTGGTAGAATGGTATTAGTGCAATGAAAGTTGGCTTTTATCAGTTTCGTGTTATTCGATTAATATCATCATTGTTACATGCTAAAGGTAATAACTATGGCTATAGAAGGAAGTAATAATGAAGTTGTGATCTCATGAGTATTTTATTATTGATAAATTGAAGTGTTAGTTAAGTGGTTAATTAAGTAGTTAATTATAGTTAATATTTGATCAACAATTTTAAGTGTTATCTTAACATTGAGAAGTAATCATACATTGGTGAGTGAGTTTAATTAGACAATAAATTAGTCTGAGTCTCTGAGGGAACGAACTAGAAAGTATTCTATATTACTTGCGAACGCGTATACTTGCGTGAATATTAGTGCATGATTTCGCCCTAACAGATGCCAGTTACAAAATCTACCAAAACCAAAGAGGGGAGTGTGAAGGTGGGTAAGGTAGGTGAGGGATAGGGTGAACATAAAAGAAACCCTAAGAATAAGGATGGAGAGTTGAGTGGTTCCCGGCCTAGCCACACTGCAGTTTCCCAACAAACTGCAGTGATTAATAAGGATAAAAGCTCATTTCTAATTGCATCCTCCCAAAAGGATGTGGCTATTGAACAAAGCTCTCAGCCAAGAGCACAGGGCAAGAGGGTAAGGGACACTAGCTCACCCCAAACTTATGCCAGAAAGAAGAAATCCAAAACCTTTGGGGATGCACAGGGTTCATACACTGTGCAAACTGGTGCTAAAGACAAAGTCACTGCACCTTCACAAATTCAGCTTGATGTGGCTCCAATAAATGTGGAGTCACAGCCAAAATTATTAGTTATAGAAGCACCACAAACACCAAATTCTCCCACAAACTCTTTGGATGTGGACATGATCAACACATCAATTGCTGATTCCCCTTCTTTAACTTTGTTGGGGAAGCCAAAATCTATTGCAAATGAGCATCATCTTTTGGATGATTTGTTGGCTCACTTGCCAATTCTTTCAGGAACTGTTGAAACATATGTGCCCAAAATCTCATCAATCAGCACAGAGTCCACAATAGTTTCAATTCCAAGTTCATTCATTTATACTCTCTCGATGGATATTGCTCATCCGTCGAGTAGTGATTGTGTCCCAACGGATAAGCTTAACAACATTTATCCGTCGGATAGTCAAACTGCTAACCCGATGGATATTCCTCATCCATCGGGTGTCTCTGCACAACTTTAAATTTCATCTATTATCTCTAGTGCAAAAGACTTAGTGGTAGTACAGTCACTATTAGGATTGAGGGAAGAGAGTGTTATGAGTGAGAGTTTGGCTTGCTCCCAGGAAAAATGAGAGCAAAAGAGTGAAAATATGCAATCCATTCCTTCAGGATTGGCAAAAGAGAGTGAGAGGAGTCCCACCTTAGACGGTAAAGGTGAGGGTGTGAGGGTGGGAAGCCAGGGTGAGACACTGATGCAATAAAAGAGAGAACAAGAGAGAAATGCAGGTACAGGAGCTATAAGGATGGATGTCATTGCTAGTGAGTTAATGAATGTCCAGAATGTAGACAGGGAGGGACTATCTCAACAATCTCAAGTTGTTATAGATTCCACCTCCCTTGATGCTGAGGCATTTACTCACCCTGTTCCAGCTTATCAACTTCTAGCTGAACAGGGCAATGACAATGCAGAAAGGATGCTCAATTTGGTGCATACCACTCAGTCAATGCTAAGAGCTAAGGATGCCATCACAGCATTGCCCTCTACAGCTGGTGATGTTGATTATGAGACTGGTGGTTCAGCAGATTTCTTTGGAGATGAAGGTGGAGATAGTGAAGAAGAGCCATTGGACATAGGGGAGAAGTAGGTTCCAGTTCAAGATCAGGCATGCCTTCATGGGAATTTTCAAAACATTGTGATGAACACTACTTCAAGACCACCCTGATCCAACTCATAAATCAGACAAATTCTGCCCTTCAAACCTCTACAAATTTCAACACCAAGAAGCTCTTTCAAGGACATCTTGCTTCTCTGCAACTACAACAGATTCAAGGTTTCCAACATGCTAGAGATGTCAACACCATCAAGGGTGATATTGATGAGATGAAAAAGGCTATTTCTGACAAGATGGACTGTAATAACCCCAATTTTTGGAATTTTTGAAACACTGATGAATAGTAACTTTTGATGATGATGCTGATTAAGGAAAATTATCAGACCATACTATATAGGAGTACTGTTATGGAAATTTTAAGATCGTATTAGTATTTCATAAAGTAAATGAGTGCATGTAAAGATCGTCAGAATCCAAATCCGAACACTTTGATTTTTCCCGAAAATCCACCAGATACCGACAGAATTGAGTATAAGGTAACATGATTAAAAGAATTTAAATTCAAGGATTATAAGAGAGGGATTATAAGAGAGGATCATCTGAGGAATATAAGATATTGAGAAAGATTTAGGGGAACCCAAGTAATAAGATCCCGGATATGATCCCTCAAACAACGAACGAGAACGAGAGTTAAGCGAACTGTAAAACAAATAAACGACCAAGGGACAAGCACATGCAAGTAGAATGGGAAGGAAGCTTCCAAGAGAAGCTAAAACAAGTGGTTAAAAGAGAAGGTGACATCATCAAACCATAAGGGAAAGACATGTGGCTTGGAGGTGAGGTCATCCAAGTGATGTCATCACTTTATCAAAGCAATCTCCACCAAGTATTCATTTCACAAACACAAAAATCAAAAGCAACCAAAACAAACACATTTTCTTCTTCCCCCATCTATTTGCTCTCGGCCTTTTGAAGGAAAACAAGAAGAAAAAATTTCCAAACCTAAGCTCCACTCAATCATAATTCAAGAGGTTTGTTTCCCTGGATTCTATATTTCATAACTAAGAAGAGAAAGTAGTTTGAGTGCTTGAATCCAAGGTTTGCTAACTCAAATAAATCATTTTAGTTTGGGGTGAATAGTAACTTTCAAGAACAAATTTTTGATTCTTGATTTTATTTGTAAGGTCAAGGTAGCTTAAGCATAGATCAAGGCTTCCATGGGCATTCCAAGGATCTTTCATTGATTAAAAGCTTCAAGAAAGGTATAATACCTCAAACCCTAGCTTTATTATTGAGTATTAGGAATGGTTTTGATTGTTATAGTAAATGAGAAGCATGATCCTTGTGTGTTTAAAGTTTGGATTGAATTTGTAGTAATTTGGATGATGGAATCTTGTTTATAGTTAATGAAACTTAAGTATAGTTAGTAATTCATGTTTGTGGTTGAATGAATTGGAAAATCTTGAGGCTTGGGACTGATTTAGTAAGGTTTGGGTGAAATTTGGTTGTATTGGTGGTTGTGAGTTGAATTGTGGTTGTTTGGAGTGGTTTAAAACTTGGTAATCGCGTAAACAAAGCCGTCGTAATGCCCGTTTTATTCAACCGCTAGTTCTTAGTGTTCAGAACAGGAAACTCAACAACCAATCTGTAACATTGCCATGATTAGCAAGAGCGTCGTAAGCTTCATTTTGATATGTGGTTCGCTTGGTTCCGATGTACGGTTTAGGAGACACGACCATTTTAAATAACGGCGTTTCGCGAACGAACCTTTACCCCTCGCTTTACTTTGTGACCTTGTTTAAGGCCCTTAAAGGACTAATTGGATTACAAAACAATTATGTAAGGTGGGTTAGGCAGTTGGTAGAGTATTTGCGAAATAGTCGCCTTAAATTTGTAACGGTTAATTTATTAAAATTGGTGGAGCCGAGGGTACGCAAGCGATTAACGCAAATCGTTAAGTGTAAAAGCGATCGTAAGCGACCGTTAGAGTATGAGTGAGTTTTGACTAGTTTCTCAAGCGACCGTGGTCTAATTCTGGATTATGTTGTTGTTCATAGGTTACCGGACCCAGTCTAAGCTTAAGTCTATCCCGGAACACTCAGGCAAGTTTTCTACCCGTTATACTGTTGTTGTGATGTAAATATATTGATGCATTATCTTTAGATAAGTGCATGAATGTTATTAGCAAATATTGCGATATATTGGAGGATGTTGATATGGTATATATATGCATGTTGTGAAATCTTGATATTTTATTATCAATTCAAATGCTTATAAGCTGCATAATACCTATGCTATAGATAAGTAGTAGTTGCGTATACCCTTAATGTAGGGGACCCAGAGGTGAACATTTTTCTAAACCGGGAGTCGATGTTCCCGAGTATAATATATATATATATATATAGTCTTCTATAACTACTAATCGGATAAGATATATTCGATAGTTTTGAATAATAATCAAACTTATTTTCGATTATTCAAATAAAGATCGTACTTTCGTATAAGTATATCTTTTGTTATTTATTATTCATTTCAAGTATGAGTTTTAAAACTTCTACTTCAAATATTTTTATAAAGATTATACTTATGGGAATATTATTTAAATAATAATATTCAGATATTTCCTAATATATCGAGATTGATTTATTTTATTAAATCATCATTACTCTAAACATTCTTTAAAATGTTTTTGAGTCTTCAAAATGATATTAAAAGTTATAGCGGATCCCAAAACTCGTTTTAGAATTTAAGATCTTCCTTTCGAAGGGGATTTAAATACTCGCTTAAAAATTTGAGGGATCCGGTTCTGTGGTGTATTTTATGTTTGTAATGAGGTTGCTGTTTTGATAAAATAATTTGATTACTTTCCCAACATTCGGGAAGTAAGTCCATCTAATTGAGTCGGCATAAGCGACATGCCGGGGTACGGTCTATCAAAGTGTAAGTGGCTGGGTGGCAGTCCATCAACGCGTATGAGGCCGAGTGGCGGTCCAGCACAAGGTCCTAATGCGGCCAGGGTGATGGCCGGTGGGGGATTCATCCATCTACTAGTATAAAAGGTTACTTAATGGGTATCTTTTCCTGATCAGCAAGATATCGGGTTTATGCCAAAATTCTTTTCTTTCTAAATTCATTGGATATTACAACTCTGTTCATACTTTATATGACAGAGGCTTTCAGGAAATATATGAGAGATATATATGGATATATATATCGGGACTTAATGAAGTATCTCGTAACTTCATTTCTTTCAAATGATATTTCAAAGATTGGATCAATTCAAGTCTTATCTTGTAGTCTCATCTATGTGATGAACTTTTGAAACTAATTATAACTTGAACGGTGGTAGTTCAAGTAGTATTCGGAAAATATATAAGTATATTAGAGTATCTTGTAACTTCATCTTTTCAACTTATATATAGTAAATGATTATCTTATGCATGACAAAGATTTTCAGAAAAACGTTGAGACAAGGTTAGATATATGAGATCACCTTGCAACGATATTTTATACAGTTATAAACTGGAACTCTGTGTATATTATACATGTCAGAGGATTTCAAAGATTTGAGAAGTATATATGTATATATATATATATACTGAATATTTTGCGACTTCGTCGCATTAAGATATCAAACTTGGTTCATTTCTTCTTGTATGAGTACTATGAGAATGCTCATATATTGTTAATTATTATATATATTATTTCGGTGGGCTTGTTGCTCACCCTTGCTTTCTTATTTTATCACACAACAACAGATAGACTAGATGAACAGGATCAAGCTCCCAATTAATGAGTGGTTAGGAAACGTTCTGCAGTTTCCTGTAGGCGTTGATGTCGTTGTAGCTGAGGTAGGAACGACCAATAGGCTAGGCTTTCAACTTTTGTTGTGCCAGACTTATGTATATTTATGAATTGTAATAATGGCAATGAATATGTAAATTTATTCAGAAAACCTTTTGAGGTGTAATGGCTTATAATTGTGGAATAAAATGACTTGTGTTATTTTTGGATATTCATCTCTGAGACTATAACTTGTGGTGTGTGTGTGTATATTTTGGGGTCACAGTACGCAGTAGTTGGTTGATTATTAAGATTAAGTATTATTAAGGGAAATGGAACTCATGACAACCCGGATCCCCGACCCCGGATATGGGGGTGTTACAGAAATGGTATCAGAGCTAAGCGTTATAAAACTCAGAGATGATGTGACGTTAAAATAATAAGTTCACTAAGATAATAAGAACTCTTGCCAAGTTCATAGTCGGACTACCTAACGTAGTACTGACAGTTAAAACCCTTATGGGAACCCTTATAAATATCGTGATAGAAGCGTAGTTCATTATCGTATATGGTAGCGGGACTCCAAACCTTGAGGTTGAGGAGCAACAACGCGATGATGTTTTATTATTTATTGGAGATCAGATTGTGGATCCGATAGAGCGTCCTAACACGGGACCGGATGATGTTCATATTGAGGATGTAGCGGTTGAGGATGTTATCCTAGAAGGGATTATTGCTGAGAAAGATCCCGTGGAGGATCCTGACAAGAATGAATAAAGGACCACTGAGGAATTGATGACCATGGTTAGGGCGACTACCAGAGATAGGATTGGCCGGTCACTACTGGAGGTTCGTTCAAGTTTGTAAAGATGTTAGCCCCTTTAACGCGGCTTACTCGTAAGACTGAGAAGTTCGAATGGACAGAGAAATGCGAGAACAGCTTTTAAGAACTAAAGAAAAGGTTGGTGACGGCCCCTATGTTAGCATTGCCGGATGGAAAAGGAGATTTTGTGATGTGTAGTGACGTTGCACATAAGGAATTAGGGTGCTTCTTATACAGCACAGCAAGGTAATCGCGTACGCGTCAAGACAATTAAGGGAATATAAAATTCTATGTCCCCACCCATGAGCTTGGGCTCATGGCAATAGTTTTGCCCTAAAGATTGGAGGAACTACTTGTATGGAGAGAAGTGCGAGATTTACACAAGCCATAAGTGCTCTAGTGCATTTTCACGCAGAAAGAGCTCAACATGCGCCAGAGTAGGCGGTTAGAGCTAATCAAGGATTACGATTATGAGATTCTTTATCATACAGGGAAAGCCAAAATGGTGGCTAATGCCCTTAGTATAAAAGAGAGATTCAAGATTAAAATGTCTATGGAGAGTTGATAAGAGACTTTGAGAAAATGGAAATAGAAGTGAAGATAACCGGAGCCGGTACCGAAAATCTGTTTGAGGTTGCAATACAGCCCAAATTATTGGAAAAGATCATATTGTGCCAAGAAAAAGTGATGAATGAAGGTAGAGAGCCAACAAATAGAGAAGAGATTAATACCGAGAAAGATGATAAGGGAATAATGAGGTATTCCTACAGAATTTGGGTTCCAAACGTTCTAGAGCTTAAGGACGAGATCTTAGATGAAAGCCATAGTTCGAGGAATAAGATTTAGGGCAAACCCTGAATGTGATAGTCTGGGAGGTCGCCATCAAGAAAGAAAGAACCCATAACATAATGAAATGGAAAATAAGGATTTTAACGTATAAGATAAACCTGATTATGGGAGAAGGATGAAACATTTCATACTGAGAAAACAGAAGTCGAGCAAGATAGGGAGAACCGGGATGGTACTCCTATGGGCAATTCATGGACCTACCTAAATAGAAATTATACTTTTATTCCCAAACACCACCCAGAGGAAACAATGCGGTGGGAAATTTTTTCAGGACCTCTAAGTCACTAAGCTCTCAGAGTTCCAAGGAACAAGCTGACCTAGCCGAGGCAAGAGCCTGGCCAAAGGAAATAGAGGAATGATTTTATATTCTAAATGATTGATAAAGCGCAAAAGACTATTTTTGTCACTTACCTTCCTAAGAGAGAGGCCACCCGCTGGTGAAAAGTGAAGAAAGACACGGGGCCAGAGGTTATAATAAACCGATTAAAGTTCAGTCAATTATTTTTGGGAAAGTACTTCCCAAGGTTATGGAGATAGTGTAAAAGCTTTAGAGCTAGAACAAAGGCGGACGAGTATGATGAGTTATGAATCTAAGTTGTAAAAGTTGGCAAGATTCGCCCTAAGGACACGAATCCCAAAACGACTTGATGTTTGAAGTAAATGATTAGTGGGTTCATGAAATGATTGTAAGAGAAAGGAAAATAAAAAAGAAACTGAAGTGGAAAGTAATATAAAGGCAATAGAGTTTGAGGAATGATAAGGGAGTTGGGTATGAGGAAACCCTAAGACTCGTAGCAATAGAAATAGAAAAGTATGTAATCATCAGGATGAGAGTGATTCACCATGAGTTAAAATTGATGGTTGAAGGCATAAGAGATACATATATTTTATCCCCTTTAAGTTAGGAGGATTCGAGGAAACCTTGAGATAGCTCGAAGTATAAATAATGAGACACGGATAGACTGAGGAGACAAGAAAGTAAGAAATTAGGAAATTGGATGAATGAAGTGACATTTAAGAATGTGAAGTGTGAGTAACGTATGTGAATTGATACCCAAAAAGAGGGACACTAGGCATAAAAGATATCCCAGCGCTGAGATGACTGTTGAGATAAATAAAAGAGGTAAATGAGTAGTTAGAACTAAAAGGTTCACGTTGAACATGACAAATATCTTCTAGAACATCCTTGTTATCATTACTGAATCAGGCAAGAAAAGCGGATAACCGTTGTTTTCTTTTGGAGGCCATATTGATTGACCTCATTTTGAATACAGGTATTATTGTAAAATTAGGCATATACTATCGAGGTGGGAATAATTGAATAAGATACCCTTATCAGGGATATATGACTTGATTTATCCATGTAAGGATGCAAGTACCTTTTTAAAGGTGGAATTAAGGATATAACCTCAATAACTTGAGATGAATCCTAGGGGAATGCATAAAGGTTAGCATTTCACCTTTAATAGGGACAATATGAGTTTTGACAGTACGAATTGGAAAGGATTAAGGTAACAACGACCTTTAAGGATCAGTGGAGAAACTTTTCAGAAGTATATAGATAATGGTTCTAATATTAGTAAATGGTATTTTGATATGCCCTTTATCTAGGGAATACAGGAGGAACGATTCAAGGATAACCTTAGAGGTTTTACAAGGAGAAAGGTAATATTCGAAGTTCTGAAGAATAGAAATTTTGATAAAGGAAATATGTCATAATTACAATAATGCCAGGTGGGCACGTGTTGAACCATAAGAAAGTACAGATCGACCCAATGAGGGTCGAGATTGGTGAAAACAAGGACCCAAGATAAAAGACGTCCTAAGTATGATCGAGAGTCAGTCGTGACAATGATCACCTCTAAAGACCGAGGAAATAACTTATGCAAAAATGGTGATATTTTTTTTTCTTTTCTCACCAAAGCTTAAGGAAGAGCATCTTCACACAAGCCGTGATTGGAAATGAGGTAGAAAACAGAGTACGTCACAAGAATAAATAAGTCAAAGCAAGAAAACTAGCATCCAACGTTACAACGAAACAAGAATCACAAGAATATATGCTTCCTCTTCGCTGTAGTGTGCTAAATCGGTCTTCTTCCTTATCTCCTTCGCTTCTTGCGCAAAACACAATCTAAAACATAATCTCCTTCCTATTCTCTATGAAAACTTCTCAAATCTACTTATATAATAGTCCCATAAAACTCAAATTACATAGAAGTTGGAAGCCAAACAGAAGTAGAAGTCTAAAATAATTCATTTTTTTCCCCGACCCTGCGCGGCCGCTCAGCATTTCTGCGCGGGCGCGCAAGGCTGCTGCGCGGCCGCTCAGCATTGCTGTGCGGGCGCGCAGGACCCTACTGGAAAAATTCCAGGTTTGCTCCGTTTCTTCGCCGTAATCTGCCCGTTCTTTTCCTCTCTCAATGGTGAACACATGCCAAGGCTTATTCTTGACGATTCCTCCTCCGAAATACAACTAATACCCTGAAATGCATAAACACTAGAAAAACACATCAAATACACAAAATACTTGATTTCAAGACACCAATTTAAGCCATTTTAAGACGTTCTAAGTGGTATAAAATGCCACTTATCACACCCCCAAACTTAAATCGATGCTTCTCCTCAAGCGTCATAGACTCAAAATAAATAAAAATATGCATGAATGCAATCTATATGAAAATGTAACGATCCCCCTTACTACAATTAACCAACCAAATTATCACGTCTCAACGAATGCAATTAGACACTAAAGATCAATAAACTCATTCAAACGGACATACAGCCAGAAACGTGGTGTGTGCAAATGCTTAACAGATATGCTTCGGAACTAGACCAATTACTATGACTAGACTATCCTCAAGGCAATCCTACGATTATACAAAGAATAAAAATTCTAGGCACAAAGTGATATACAACACTACAAGAACTCTGGAGCTTACTACGGAATCATGCTTTTTATTTACAACTCAAATGCTTATTTGACCGTGCAATGAGTGAGGTCCATAAAAGACTTATACAATGGTATCCATGTAACGAGCGTTAGGTTAGCGGATCCCAGACTCTAAAAGCCTTAGGTCACTAGGCACAAAGTCCCCTAAGAACTTAATAACTCGAATACCAAAGAGCCCACTCTTGATCAATTATGCAAAAAAAAATTTAATTTTTTTTTTCTTCTGAGCAAGTGCGTTTCGCTCCATCTTACTCAACCCTAGACTACTCGCATAACATGTGAGCTGGCTACTAGCCATTTGACGCCTAGCCACAACTAGCAACAAATTCCATTTTTACTCCATTTTTTTTTCTTTTTTTTTTGATGCCTTTACCACTAAGAACCTATTATCAAATTCTAAGCATAATAAATAGATTATCCTCGAAAATAATCAGATCATAACAACAATCTAGCCCTTAAGCATTCTCTAAGACTTAGTGAAAATACAAGTGCTTCTAGCATGCATATCAACCTACACAACTTAATAACACTTTAATGCTATCACTACACTCGCATCAATATCACAATTCAGTCGATAAATCATTGCAAAAGGGATCATGGTATATGCATGAGCTATATGATATGACAAACAAATAAAACTAAAAAAAAACTCTATAGCAAAAATTATGCAACTATATGAACTAACTATCATGAATATGCAGCTATATGACACACATAAAATATTCCTTAACTACCACCCCCAAACTTAAAATCTTCACTGTCCCCAGTGAAGGTAGTAGAAAGGAACACAGGGTATACCTACTCGGAGTCATCATCATCATCACCCTCAGTGGGTGGAGTATAAGGCGGCGGGTATGCAGAGTCCTCACCAAAAACTGGCCACTGGATATCAGCTCCAAGGCCTCGAAAAGCAGTCCCTAACGCAAGAGTGAGCTCCTGAGCAAACCTGCTCTGCGTCTCATACATGGCATCCATCCGCCGTGAAAGCCTCCTATACTGGGTATCACCCATCCCAGCACCCTCCTGAGCTCTCGAAGAACCAGCCTCACCACGCCCTGGCCTAGCCATAGTAGCACCTCGTGCTGGACGTCCTCCTGGAAGACGATAACCCAGCCCATGCTCCTCAGGCTCACCACCGGTCCACTCCTGCATCCCATTCAGAGTGCCAGAATCTATCGGAGCTGCTGGCAACTGCAACTGCTCATGAGCCGGCCAGTTCACTCCTACTGCTCGGCATAGCTTCGTAACCGTGGATGCATGAGGGATGTTCATATGCTTTGCTCCCCTCAAAAACTTCAGAATTCCTTGGTAGATAAACTCACCAAGGTCCACATAGTATTCCTCATTCAGAATTCCCCACAACAACTGTGCTCTCTCAACTGTGACCTCGTGTGCATGTGAAGAAGGCAAAATATTAGCACATATAAATGCATTCCATGCACGGGCATACCTGTTCATGGCGATCGCCGGAAAGTGACGATACTCATTATTGGCTGGACTGCGGTTCCAAACTGTGCCCGGTCGACAGAGAGTCGCACAAATCAAATCCAAGTCAAAATCCTCAGCAGTCTTTTCATTCCAGTTCTCCTCCTCGGGCTTTCTCTCTCGCTGTCCAATCACACGGCGAATCGCCGCAGGATGATAATCAACCGTCAGCCCACGAACTACAGAAAACCCATTCTTTTCAGCCTTCGCGTTCGCGTAGAACTCGCAAACAACACTCATCGGTACTGCTTCGGGTGACTCACAAAAATCTATCCACCCCTTCTCTGCAATCATGGGCAACAACTCACCATCCCTCCCTGATGGTAAAAACCCCCTCTCCTTCAGAATCGGCTTCCCCAACAGCCTAGTGTACTCCTCCTCCGCAGCTCTGTCAGTTAACCGAGGCCTGGCAGCAGTACCCCTTGATGAATCAGCAGTAGGAACTGTGTTGCTACTGTCAATAGTGCGTGCTCTCTTGGGTGCCATTGATTTGTGAATAAAAGTGTGTAAGAACTGATTTTTGATGTTTATGAGAGGGTTTAAGTGTAGGAAGTTTGTGGGAGATATGTAGGATAGGTGTATGTATATATAGGGTGTGGAGTAGGTTAAATTAGATTAGGAGTGGGGTTGAGGGATAAAATCATGGGGTAATGGGAAAAGAATTCGTGGGTTTATGGGCTGTGATGGGTTTTTGTGTTTTTTTTTTTTTTCTGAACTGCAAAAATTTTTCTGGAACTCGACCCCTGCGCGGCCGCTCAGCATAGCTGCGCGGGCGCGCAGAGGGTCTCTGGAAAAAAAAAATTTCAGCCCCTGTTTTCTGATTTTTTTGTGTTTTTGGATAGGTTATTAACTTCTAAGGGTTCCTGTAACAACAATTCATGGGTTGCCTCCCACGCAGCGCTTCTTTTTCGTCATTAGCTTGACGTTCCGTACCTTTCTCAAGTAGTCAACAAAATGGCACTAACCACCTCTCGGTTTGCCATGTCCCCATAGTAGTGTTTCAACCGCTGACCGTTAACCTTGAATGCTTGGTCCGAATCATTCTCAAAAATTTCCACCGCTCCATGTGGAAACACAGTTTTGACAATAAAAGGTCCAGACCACCTTGATTTCAACTTCCCAGGAAAAAGTCGGAGCCGAGAGTTGAATAACAGAACTTGTTGCCCTGGCACAAATAACTTAGGATGTAGCTTCCTATCGTGCCACCTCTTCACCTTTTCCTTATACATTTTGTTATTCTCGTACGCTTGCAGTCGAAATTCATCAAGTTCATTCAGCTGAAGCATTCTTTTCTTACCAGCTGCATCTAAATCCAGGTTCAATTTCTTCAATGCCCAGTAGGCCTTATGCTCAAGCTCCGCCGGTAGATGACATCCCTTACCGTACACCAACTGAAACGGTGACATCCCAAGTGGAGTTTTGTATGCTGTTCTGTAAGCCCAAACAGCTTCATCGAGCTTTAAAGACCAATCCTTCCTTGACGGACAAACAACCTTCTCTAGAATGTGCTTTATCTCTCTGTTAGACACTTCCGCTTGACCATTTGTTTGCGGATGATAGGCAGTAGCTACTCGATGATTCACATTATAACGCTGCATCATAGAAGTGAACTTACGGTTGCAAAAATGTGATCCTTCATCACTTATGATTACCCGAGGCGTTCCAAACCTTGTGAAAATTTGCTTATGAAGAAAATTTAGCACTGCCTTTGCATCATTTGTCGGTAAAGCTTTAACTTCGACCCATTTTGAGACATAATCGACTGCCAGCAAGATGTACTGATTATTGCAAGACGAGATAAAAGGCCCCATGAAATCGATTCCCCATACATCAAAGACCTCGACTTCAAGCATCATATTTAATGGCATCTCATCCTTCCTTGACAAATTTCCCACTCTTTGGCAACGATCACACCTTAAAACAAACTGATGAGCATCCTTGAACAAAGTAGGCCAGAAAAAACCTGCTTGCAGAATACGAGCTGCCGTCTTCTCACCTCCATAGTGTCCACCATAAACCGTGGAATGGCAGTCTCGTAATATCCCCTTCGTCTCACAGAACGGGATACATCTCCTGATGATCTGGTCAGCTTCCTGTCTAAACAAATATGGTTCATCCCACATATACCACTTCACCTCATGCAGAAACTTCTTCTTTTGAGCGGATGTCAAATTAAGCGGCATTATATTGCTGACAAGATAGTTTACAATATCTGCAAACCATGGTTCTTCCTCCTGAATTGCAAACAACTGCTCATCCGGAAAAGATTCATTGATTAACGTCCTATCTTGTGAAGTAGAATCGGGATTCTCCAACCTAGAGAGATGGTCAGCTACTTGATTCTCGGTACCTTTTCTATCTTTGATCTCTAACTCAAATTCTTGAAGTAAAAGCACCCAACGAATGAGTCTCGGCTTCGAATCCTTCTTAGAAACCAGATAGCGAATAGCTGCATGATCAGTGAATACTGTCACTTTCGTACCAAGCAGATAAGATCGAAATTTCTTAAAGCCAAAGACTATAGCCAAAAGCTCCTTCTCAGTAGTGGTGTAGTTCAATTGGGCCCCATTTAAAGTCTTACTCGCATAGTAGACCACATGGAAGAGATTTTTCTTGCGCTATCCCAGAACTGCACCTACCGCATAGTCACTCGTATCACACATCATCTCAAACGGTTATGTCCAATCTGGTGCTGTAATAACTGGTGCCGTGATCAAACTCTCCTTGAGAGTCTCGAATGCTGCCAAACATTCATCATCAAATTTGAAAGGCACATCTTTCTCAAGTAGATTGCACAACGGCTTAGATATCTTTGAAAAGTCTTTGATGAATCGCCGATAAAAACCCGCATGACCGAGAAAACTACGGATTCCTTTCACCGAATTAGGTGGGGGAAGATTTTCAATGACTCCCACCTTGGCCTTGTCCACCTCCAGACCTTTGCTAGAGACCTTATGCCCAAGGATAATGCCTTCACGCACCATAAAATGACATTTCTCCCAATTAAGCACCAAATTAGTTTCCACGCATCTTTTGAGTACGGCGCGCAGATTATTCAAACATTCATCATATGAGTGTCCAAAGACGGAGAAGTCATCCATGAACACTTCGACGTTATTTCCAATCATGTCAGAGAATATAGCCATCATACATCTCTGAAAGGTGGCCGGGGCGCCACATAACCCAAACGAAACTCTACGAAAAGCAAATGTGCCAAATGGACAAGTGAAGGTAGTCTTTTCCTGATCCTCTGGTGCAATACAAATCTAATTATACCCGGAATAACCATCCAGAAGACAAAAATACTCATGTCCCGCCAATCTGTCAAGCATTTGATCAATGAATGGGAGAGGGAAGTGATCCTTCCTTGTGGCTTTGTTCAATTTTCATAATCCATGCATACTCTCCATCCTGTAACTGTTCGAGTAGGGATGAGCTCATTCTTTTCATTTGCGACCACGAGCTCACACATTGCACAGGGCTCACCCACGAGCTGTCAGAAATAGGATAAATGATGCCTGCATCTAGCCATTTCAGAATTTCTTTCTTCACCACCTCCTTCATGATCGGGTTCAGTCTTCGCTGCTGTTCCACAGTTGGCTTACTACCTTCCTCTAACAGAATTTTATGCATACAATATGAAGGACTTATCCCCTTGATGTCTGCTATGGTCCATCCTATAGCCGATTTGAATTCTCTCAAAATCCTTAAGAGCTTGTCTTCCTCACTACCTGAAAGGTCAGCTGAAATAATAACAGGTAACGTAGATGAATCACCTAAAAAAGCATACCTCAAGTGTTCAGGTAATGGTTTAAGCTCCAAGGTAGGTGCTTCCTCTATTGATGGTTTGAGCTTCCCTTCAGCATTCTTAAGGTCAGAAGTACCAAGAGATTCAAATGGTATGTCGAGCTTTCGCTTCCATGGAGAAGCGTTCAGATATTGTAATTGCTCGTTGCTATCTTCATCATCGCTGTCAAAATCCCCCACTAAGGCCTTTTCCAATGCATCAGACATTAGCATGTGATCGAGTTCCGAAGTAACCACAGAATCAATCACATCCACTTTTAAGCACTCCTCATCTTCTGTAGGGAATTTCATTGCCTTGAATACGTTGAAGGTCACATCCTGATCTTGGACCCGCATAGTAAGTTCCCCTTTTTGCACATCTATCAAGGTACGGCCAGTAGCCAAGAAAGGCCTCCCCAAGATTATGGGAATCTTCTTATCTTCCTCAAAATCCAGAATAACAAAATCTGCAGGAAAGAAGAGCTTATCCACCTTGACGAGCACATCCTCAACTATGCCCCTTGGGTAAGTAATGGAACGGTCCGCCAATTGTAGCGACATGTATGTGGGTTTTGGATCAGGTAGATCCAGCTTTTTAAAGATCGACAACGGCATCAGATTAATGCTTGCTCCCAAATCACAAAGGCACTTGTCAAAAGTTAGATTACCAATGGTGCAAGGAATGGTGAAGCTTCCTGGATCTTTCAGTTTTGGTGGTAACTTTTGTTGCAGAACCGTGCTGCATTCTTCCGTGAGAGCAACGGTTTCAAGGTCATCCAGTTTCACCTTCCTCGAAAGAATAGTCTTCATAAACTTCGCATAACTAGGCATTTGTTCCAGAGCCTCAGCGAAAGGTATATTGATGTGAAGTTTCTTGAACACCTCCAGAAACTTCCCGAACTGTCTATCCAGCTTTTGTTGCTGCAATCTCTTAGGAAAAGGTGGTGGAGGATAGAGCTGTTTCTCCCCTGTATTAGCCTCAGGCAGAGTGTGTTCAACAGTAGTCTTCCTTGGTTCCGCCGCTTTCTCCTTTTGCTTAGATTCTTCATTTCTAACTTCAGCTTCGACTTCTTTTGCCTTTTCAGCATCAGCTACTTTTCCAGACCTTAAGGTAATAGCCTTGACTTGCTCTTTAGCTTCCTTCTTGCCTGGTACTTCCGTGTCACTGGGAAGAGTGCCAGGTTGACGATTGAGCACTGCATTGGCTAATTGACCGATTTGATTTTCCAAGGTCTTGATAGAAACCGCCTGACTCTTGCACAACAGCTTAAGTTCCTCAAAATCAGCACTAGTAGGTGCAGCTGCACTTCCCTGTTGAGGATATGATTGCCTTGTAGCATACTGCTGTGGTTGCTGGAATCCAGGTGGGTTAAACTGTTTACTTACTCCTTGCTGATATGTTGGCTGAATAGCATTTTGATTATTCCCCCAGCTGAAATTTGGATGATTTCTGTTGTTAGGATGATAGGTCGCTGACACAGGCTGCTGTTGTCGCTGATAATTATTCACATACTGAACAGATTCGCTGACAAGAGAACACTGATCCGTAGCATGAGAACCTGCACAAAGCTCACAAACCATAGCTATTTGATTAACTCCATACGTAGCCAAAGAATCAACCTTCATTGATAGCGCTTGGAGCTGGGCTGCAATAGCGGTGGCTGCATCAACTTCCAGAATACCTGCTACCTTGCCTGACATCATCCTCTGAGTTGGGTTTTGATGCTCATTTGCAGCCATCGTCTCGATAAGATTATACGCCTCAGTATAGCTTTTAGCCCATAAGGCACCTTCAGCTGCTGCATCGAGCATGGGCCGAGATTGGGCCCCCAAACCATTATAAAAACCAGTGATTACCATCCAATCCGGCATTCCATGATGTGGACATTTTCTCAACATTTCCTTGTAGCGTTCCCAAGCCTCGCACATAGATTCTGTAGGTTGCTGCGCAAATTGAGTAAGAGCACTCCTCATAGCAGCAGTCTTTGCCATTGGATAAAACTTCACCAGAAACTTTTGCGCAAGATCTTGCCACGTAGTGATTGACCCAGCTGGTTCAGAATGTAACCAGTCTTTAGCTTTATCCCTCAGTGAGAATGGAAAAATCCTCAACTTGATAGCCTCATCAGTCACGCCATTATACTTAAAAGTGCTGCAGATCTCGACAAAATTCCTTATGTGCATGTTGGGGTCTTCAGTTGCCGCTCCTCCAAAAGAAACAGAATTCTGCACCATCTGAATAGTGCCCGGCTTGATTTCAAAGGTGTTAGCTTGAATAGCCGGATGAAGGATGCTTGACTGAATGTCATCAATTTTAGGCCGAGAAAAATCCATAAGAGCTGGATCAGCTTGAACAATACGATCTCCCATGTTTACTGGTTCTTTCTGCTCAGTTCCTGAATCTGAATCCTCAAAATCTAACTTCTCCGGAGTATCAAGAACTTCGTCTTTCTCCTCAGCTGTATCTAAGGTCCTCTTGCGAGCACGAGAACGAGTTTGCATAAACGCTTGCTAAAGTACCTGAAACACAACCGAAAAGAGTAATTAACTACTACGTCCTAATCACTGAGTCCTAATGACCAATGATGGTAAGTACATAAACTAAACAAATACGCAGAGTCCCCGGCAGCGGCGCCAAAAACTTGTTAGGGCGAAATCACGCACTAATGTTCACGCAAGTATACGCGTTCACAAGTAATATAGAATACTTTCTAGTTCGTTCCCTCAGAGACTCAGACTAATTTATTGTCTAATTTAACTCACTCACCAATGTATGACTACTTCTCAATGTTAAGATAATAACACTTAAAATTATTGATTAAATATTAACTATAATTAACTACTTAATTAACCACCTAACTAACACTTCAATTTATCAATAATAAAACACTCATGAGATCACAACTTCATTATTACTTCCTTCTATAGCCATTGTTATTACCTTTAGCATGTGACAGTGATGACATTAATCGAATAACACGAAACTGATAAAAGCCAACTTTCATTGTACTAATACCATTCTACCAAACATCCACAATTAAGATAGAAGTTGAATAGTCATCAATTATGCTGAGTTCCTATATGTCTACAGAAATTGACAACACAACGATTTAAGCACAAGTTATTCCTTTTGATTACATAGGGCAAATAAAACTGTTAGAATTACCCACTAATCATGCACAACGTACATGAACCTATGCTAGCATGGCAAGTTCTAAATCTCAAGATCCACCGTCGCTTCACAAGAGATTAACACCCTATCTTATATGTTCGCGACGCACATAAGACGAATACGCACAACCAATACTAGATATCATGCAATCATCACACACTAAAGTATTAAACAATTAACTAAAGAATTCCATAATAAATCCGTTGAAACCCCATGATCACGATTAGCCCATAATAGAACTTATCGCCATCATGGGTTCATATGAAATCATGATAAACAAACACAAGAAAATAATAACTAAATTGATTATATTAAAACAGAGTACGTCACAAGAATAAATAAGTCAAAGCAAGAAAACTAGCATCCAACGTTACAACGAAACAAGAATCACAAGAATATATGCTTCCTCTTCGCTGTAGTGTGCTAAATCGGTCTTCTTCCTTATCTCCTTCGCTTCTTGCGCAAAACACAATCTAAAACATAATATCCTTCCTATTTTCTATGAAAACGTCTCAAATCTACTTATATAATAGTCCCATAAAACTCAGATTACATAGAAGTTGGAAGCCAAACAGAAGTAGAAGTCTAAAATAATTCATCTTTTTCCCCGACCCTGCGCGGCCGCTCAGCATTTCTGCGCGGGCGCGCAAGGCTGCTGCGCGTCCGCTCAGCATTGCTGCGCGGGCGCGCAGGACCCTACTGGAAAAATTCCAGGTTTGCTCCGTTTCTTCGCCGTAATCTGCCCGTTCTTTTCCTCTCTCAATGGTGAACACATGCCAAGGCTTATTCTTGACGATTCCTCCTCCGAAATACAACTAATACCCTGAAATGCATAAACACTAGAAAAACGCATCAAATACACAAAATACTTGATTTCAAGACACCAATTTAATCCATTTTAAGACGTTCTAAGTGGTATAAAATGCCACTTATCAAGAGCATCAATTGAAGAAAGCTGGAATTGGCACAAGAAACTCTCTCATTTAAATTTCAACAATATAAATGAACTGGTCAAGAAAGATCTTGTGAGAGGACTGCCAAAGTCAGTATTTGCTCCTGATGGCCTTTGTGATTCTTGTCAGAAAGCCAAACAAAGAAAATCTTCATTTAAAAGCAAAACTGAATCATCAATTCTTGAGCCTTATCATCTGCTACATGTTGATCTATTTGGTCCAGGGAATGTCATGTCTATTGCAAAGAAGAAATATGCGTTGGTCATAGTGGATGAGTTCACCAGATACACATGGGTGTATTTCTTGCACACAAAAAGTGAAACTGCATCTATCTTGATTGATCATGTCAAACATCTGGATAAATTGGTCAAAGATTCTGTGAAAATCTTAAGGAGTGATAATGGCACTGAGTTCAAGAATTTGATAATGGAAGTGTTCTGCAAAAACCATGGAATAAAGCAGGAATTTTCTGCTCCTGGAACTCCACAGCAAAATGGAGTTGTTGAAAGGAAGAATAGAACTCTCATTGAAGCTGCACGTACAATGCTTGAAGAAGCAAAGCTTCCAACCTATTTCTGGGCTGAAGCTGTGCAGACTGCTTATTTTACTGAAAATGCAACACTCATTAACAAGCATGGAAAAACACCATATGAGATGGTGAAGAAAAAGAAGCCAAATCTGAAGTACTTTCATGTATTTGGATGCAAGTGTTTTGTTCTCAAGACTCATCCTGAACAGTTATCCAAGTTTGATCTAAAAGCTGATGAAGGAATCTTTGTTGGATATCCACTTTCCACAAAAGCCTTCAGAGTCTATAATTTGAGAATAAAAGTGGTCATGGAATCTATCAATGTCTCTTTTGATGACAAGAAGATTACTGGTCTTGAAGATTTCATTGACCATGATCAGTTGAGATTTGAAAATGAAGACTCAAATTTTGATACTGAAAATCCTGACAGTCTAAGTCCTGATACTGTAAACTCTGATGGATTAAACTCTGATGTTATTAAAACTGTGGTGACTACGTCAAAGGAAGATGCACCTATGCAGGGGGATCATACTCAAGATCTTACCACATCTCAAGAAACATCAGAACATACATCTGGCTCTTCAAGTTCTGATTCGTCAAGTTATGATAAGCCAAGTTCTGATAGTGCTGAAAATCTAAATTCTGAATAATCCAACTCAGAGAGCATAGTTTCAGGGGGAACATCAGAAAATGAAAATGAAGGCAGCATGGATCATGGGGGAGCATCCAGTTCTAGAGAAAACCTTCCATCTGCAAGGAAGTGGACAAAATCACATACACCTGATTTGATAATTGGAAATCCTGATGCAGGTGTCAAAACTAGAACAGGTACTTCAAATGAATGTCTTTACAATTCTTTTCTCTCTCAGACTGAGCCAAAGAAAGTGGAAGAAGCTCTTCAAGATGCTGATTGGGTGCAAGCAATGCAGGAAGAGTTAAATGAATTTGAAAGAAACAAAGTCTGGACCCTAGTGCCAAGACCAAAGAATAGATCTGTTGTTGGTACAAAGTGGGTATTCAGAAACAAAACTGACAGTGATGGCATAATTACAAGGAATAAGGCAAGGCTGGTTGCAAAAGGATATTCTCAACAGGAGGGAATTGATTATGATGAAACATTTGCACCAGTTGCTAGGTTAAAGCCATAAGGATATTTTTGGCTTATGCTGCTCACAAAAAGTTTACTGTCTTTCAAATGGATGTGAAAAGTGCTTTTCTCAATGGAGAATTGGAGGAGGAAGTATATGTTGAACAAGCTCCAGGCTTTGTAGATTCCAAACATCCAGATTATGTCTACAGGCTTGATAAAAGCACTTTATGGACTTAAGCAAGCTCCTAGAGCATGGTATGAGACTTTAGCTCAGTTTCTTCTGGAAAGTTGATTCAACAGAGGAACAATAGACAAAACACTGTTCTACCTCAACCATGGAAAGGACTTACTTCTGCTCCAGATTTATGTTGATGATATCATTTTTGGGTCTACAAATGACAGACTTTGCAAGAAGTTTGCCAAACTGATGCAGTCAAGATATCAGATGAGTATGATGGGGGAACTTAGCTATTTTCTGGGCCTTCAAGTCAAGCAGAATGAAGAAGGTACTTTTATTTGTCAAACTAAGTACACCAGAAACTTGCTGAAGAAATTTGGAATGCAAGATTGTTCAAGTGCATCCACTCCTATGGCCACTGCAACAAAACTGGATAAGGATACTGGTAAATCAGTAGATATTACTGATTACAGAGGTATGATTGGCTCTCTACTCCATCTAACTGCTAGTAGACCTGATATCATGTATGCTACCTGTCTTTGTGCAAGATTTCAAGCAGATCCAAGAGAACCTCACTTAACAGCTGTGAAAAGAATTTTTAAGTATCTTAAAGGAACAGCTGATCTGGGATTGTGGTATCCTAGAGAATCAGATTTTAAACTAATAGGTTACTCAGATGCAGATTTTGCAGGTTGCAAAATTGACAGGAAAAGCACAAGTGGAAGCTGCCAATTCCTCGGAGGCAGATTGGTTTTTTGGTTCAGCAAGAAACAAAAGTCAATTTCCACATCAACTACAGAAGCAGAGTATATTGCTGCAGGAAGCTGTTGTGCACAAATTCTTTGGATGAAGAATCAGTTACTGGATTATGGGTTAACATATTTCAAAATCCCTATTTACTGTGATAATCAAAGTGCTATTGCTATGACATGTAATCCAGTTCAACACTCTCTGACAAAGCACATCAGCATCAGGTACCACTTCATAAGGGAACATATGGATGAAGGTACAGTGGAATTGCACTTTGTTCCAACAGATCAACAACTAGCAGATATCTTCACAAAACCATTGTGTGAAGCCACTTTTACAAGATTGGTAAATGAACTTGGAATGGTTTTAGGTTCTTTTTCTAAATCTGCCTAGTTTTGTTCTGATGCATCAGACTTTATGATCAGTATTTACAGAATGTAATCTCTTTGTGTATTCTGTGATTAATTGAAATATGCGTTTAAGTACTGATTGTTGTCTGATATATGTTTCTAAACTCTGATAAGTGATATGTCTGTTTAAGTAACTATTCAATCCTATGAGGATAACTGTGTTAGATACTGACCTAGTAGTCTTCAATAAACACATGATCCCATGTAAGAAGTAATTATTTCTGTGGAAATCTTATGACACAAGCAAATTCTGATAATTGAGCTTAGTTGAGTTTACTTTGTTTATCTTATTACTAAGTCACAAATTAGAATAATGCTACTCATCTGTTAAGTTCTGATACTAGTAAAACTGCTGGGTGTACTAAGTGCTGATAAACCTCACTTATCAAAAGAAAAAGCAAAAGGATCAAAGAATAAAATCAGGTACTCCTTTGAGATCTAGAGTAAAAATGTGGAAGGGACGACCCAAGTGCATTGCTGGTATTAAATAAATATGCATTAGAAAAGCAAAATATTTTCTTGGTGACTTTTCACACTCTATGATTACTGGAGAAATACTCTGATAATAGCATAAATTCTGATAAGCAGTCGTGACTCACTTACACTGAGAAGCCACTGTAAAATAGAATTTAAAAGATGCATAAAATTAGCACAAAACAGTTGAGGTGGACTCAAGCATGAACTCATTCATCAATAGGTTTCAGGATAATGACAGCTCTTTAGCAAAATTTTAGTTATGCCTTATTTCTAAGATGTACTGAAGTGAATCAGACTTTACTCTTTATCTTCTATTTAGCTTGATGCACACACTAATCACTCCATCTGAATGATGAAAATTACTGTGGTGGTCTATGTTGTTTTAGATAAACAGTCATTGTGTCATTTTGCACTAATTCTGAGGACAAGTTCTGGTTGCATATTCTGAAGATTAAGTTCTGAAGAGTATAACTCAGAACTTGTATGAGGATTTACTCAGATAGGCATTCCTTTTTCGAGTTAAGAAATTATGTTCTGATGACTGTTAAGTTCTGATATAAGTCTAAGTTCTGATATTACAGTCTAAATTCTTTACTTGACTTATCTGTGGATAAAATTTGATAACAGTCTCGGTTCAAACTAGAATATGTTGAAGTGGAAGATTAATAGTCACTATGGTTAGGGTTAATGGTATTCCTACTTGAACAGTCCACTTTTACTTGTTTCTTGTGCGCATTAAATCATGTTTTCTCTTTCCAATGAATGTTATTCTTTTTGCAAGTCTGGGGAGACGAGGTAGAATTAATTCTACCTGTCAGCATTAAATTCCTTTGCGTCTCCTGGCATTCACTTGCCTATATAAGCAACCACTTCCCATCAGCCTTCCCATCAAATTCTTTCTCATAAACTTACCTTCATACTTTTTTTTCAAAAACACAATGCTCAGATACAACATGTTTTTGAATTACCAAACATTTAATATGGAGCTAAGCTGTGCTGAATGGCAGCAGGAATGGCACGTCACGGCCATTCCTGAGGAGATATGGGACTCTGTCCCACAGGAGGTACTGACCCACCTCCTGTTCTTCTATATGGATTACCATCGCCATCTGGAGCGATTGGAGGAGGAAAAGCTGGAAGCTCTCCGCCAGCAAAGCGAATCATCCGACTCGCCATTCTCTTTGTCGAGAGTAGGAAGAAGAAATGATTTATTTTCTTCTTCCTATTTTTCTTCATCATCAGCCTTGCCCTGCTTCTTGAGCTAGGACAAAGGCTGTTGACGTTAGGTTTAGTAGCTTAGGGAAATCTTGTACAAGTGCTGATGTAATTTCAATTTCATGCATGTATTCACTTGATATATTAATGAAATTTGTTTTTGTTTTAAGATTTTGTCTCTGAGATACTTTGTAATGCATTGATAAATCCTGATAGATATTCATATTCTGATGACCATATAAATTCTGTTTTAATTTAAGTTCTGATTTTCCTTTATCAGTACTTACTCATATGATTTATCTTGGTCATTTTCACTTGATTTCTTTTCAGAATATTAATGTTGCAGTGAAAATTAATTAAATAAGTGGGAACGGTTTCAATTTTGAATTAAAACTGTTTCACCTTGATTAATGGAATATCTGGGTAAGTGGAACGGTTTTTCCTTGAAAACATGCAAGTGGGTAAGTAATGATTACTGTTTTCTCGAGCCTAGTAACTATCCGTTATTACTGCATGTCTGACAGGTGTCCCAACGGTTAATTTTTGTGTATAAGTAACAGAGAGAGAATATTGTCAAATCTTTTATTTACTTTTCTCTTTTATCTCTCTCTCTTTACTTTCATCCTTTCTCATCTACTGACAATTTTTCATATAGACATTTTTTCAAACACAATACAGGCAACCGTATTTCTCTCAAATTTTAATGGCACCCAAGGACATAATCTTCCATGGAGCAAAGTTTGTTCCTAATAAAATCTCTGCTATACTCAACACGTCAGAGGCACCCTCTGAACTTCATTTCATTCAGGACTTTCTCACTAATCCTGATATTGGGTACGCTTTAACTGAGCCTGAATCAGTCTCTGGAGTTCAAGTACTGGAGTTCTGGAGGAGTGAAGTATATGATGATGGTGGTGCTCAAGGGTCCCCGAGTATTATCTTTTCATCAGGGGAAAATGAGTATGTTGTGACTTTGTCTACGGTTCGACAAGCACTGCAGCTACCTGAGAACTGTGTTTATTCTACGGTTGACGAACCAGTTCTTCAGAACATGATGGCCAGTCTAGGATAGGAGGGAACATTGGCAAAACTTGGCAAGTTGAAGAGATCTTTCATGAGGAGGGAATGGAGTTTCTTCTTTGACTGCATTACCAAGGCTTTCGCCAATAAATGCTCAAATTTTGATGCAATTCCCATATTCAGCCAACAAATCGGGTATGCTCTTATAAATCAAACTGATTTTGATTATGCAAGTGCTGTCTTAGGTTTTATTGGGGATAGGATGACAGAAGATCGAAATACTGTATATTTTGCCAGATTTTGTCAGCTTATTTATAAGTTCTGTTGTAATCAGCCCCAAAATTTTGGTGATTTAATTCCATCCTTCAGAATTGCTAAAAGAGCTTTCACTGACTTATTATCTACTGATAATAAGAAGGCTGTGTTAAGACCCCTCTTAATACCTTTATCTGTCAAACAAGCCTTAATCACCTATGACCCTGTTAAGTACACTGCACTTTTTCCTGATGTTCAACCATCGGAACCTCATCCCTCAACACCTACTGTGAAGCCTTCATCTTCTAAATCTAAGAAGACAAAGAGTGTTCCTAAAACACTTCAGAAGAGAAGGAAGATTGCCTTGAGAGATGAATCTGATACTGAGGACCAGGTTCCTTCTTCAGAACCTGTTGTAAGTGAAGCTGAGAAAGAGACTTCTCAGAAGGATTCTGGAATTGAGGGATCTAGGCTTCTCAAAAGGCTTTGAAGAATGACAGTTCCTGAACCTCCCAAGGAATCCAAATCAACAAAGAGATACAAGAAATAGAGGGCAAAAAGGCCAGTTTCAGATGATGAAGAGGATGCAGCTAAGGAAGGGGATCAGGAATCTCTGATCTCACAAGACAAGGAATTTGCTACATTCACTTCTTCTCCATCAACTCCATCTAAGGAAGCTATTTCTGAAAAGGCTACCACACCATCTGTGTCTCCTGTTGATCCAGGCACAAGTGCTGATACTGATGTTCAAAACTTGGTTGTGCCTGAAGTAATTCTCTTAGAAGCTCCAACAACAACTAATCCTTCAACAACACCTGTTACTGATGCTGTTCAAACTCCAGAGTTATCTACAACACCTTCTCTGCATCAAGATGCTGATGATCAGACTTTAGGTGAGCATCAGGATATGGCTGTTGATCAGAAATTAGAACCAGATCAGCAATTAGAGGATGCTGAAGCCTCCATTGCAACACACATTGTTGTCTTATCAGAAGATACTGATTCTTTAAGTTCTGATGCTGTAAATGTTGGAGATACTGGTGATGCTGCTCCAACTGCAGATGCTGATGTAGCAGGTCCTTCAGGACATGCTCCTCAACAAACTATTCTTAAGTCTGAACTTATTAAGAAGTTTGTTACCCGAGAAGCACCAGTGCCTTGGAGTGAAACTCCTGCAGGCCGGGAGTGGACTAAGTAATGGAATTCAGTTTCATGTGTTCCAAATGATATTCATCTTGCTGAGCACTTGACTAAAGCTGATGAAATGTTAAATTCTGATAATTTCAAAACCCAGCTTAGAGTCACTACATTGAGTACTAAACATCTACAAGGTCTTCATTCAACTACTCGTGCAGAGCTACACAAGATTCAGGAAGAATTTATTAAGCAAGGAGAAGTTTGCAAAATTGATAAGAAAAAGTTCATCCAACCTACCTTTGACATGATTGCTTCTATTGAGAAGACTCAAGATCATCAACAAGCTCAGATTGGTGATATTCTGAAAAATCAAGCTTCTCAGCAATCACAACTTAATGAAATCCAATCTTCAATGGAATTGCTTGTCTCTCTTCTATTACCTGCTGATGCCAAAAAGGGGGAGAAAGTAATTAAGTCCAAATGCAAGACAGACAAGACACTGAAAGGGAAGGATGATGGAAAAGATGATCGAGGAAGCTCTGGAATGGGTAGAGGTCATAGTCAAGGTAGAGGATTCACATCAAGACAAGCTGAAATCACAAGTCACAGGACAAGTTCTGATACTGGGAAAAGAATAAGTTCTGCTACTGGTAAAAGGATAAGTTATGATGAACTTTTAGATCTTGATGAGGAAATGTCAAGACAGTTATTTCTTCAGGAAAATCCAGGAATGGACTTGGAGAGTTTAATGGAAGAAGAAGCCAGACTTAAATCAGAGAAAGTTGCATCTAAATCTGAAGCTTCTGGTAAAAAGGCACTTCCAAAACTCAAAGGCATTGTGATCAAAGAAAGAACACATACTGAAGCTACATTGGCTAAATCACAACCGCAGATAGATCCAAGATCCAAGGGTAAAGAAAAGGTTGGTGAACCTATCAAGGTTTATGTGCCTCCTGAGAATGAAAAATTTACTGATGAAAAGGATGATCTTGCTATGACTTCAAGAAAAGTTCTTAAAACAACCTCTAACATGGCTCAAGTTGTTCAGAGTCAAGAAATTGTAAGTTCTGATATTCAGAAGAAGCAAGTAACCTCTGACATAGCTCAAGTTAACTTGATATCAGAAGATAGACCAAAGACACTCCTACCAGGATTCACTAAAGCAAAACAGACTCAACCTTTGAAGACTACTGCAAGTGGTTTTGAAGCTAGAGTAGTTACTGGAAAGGAAGCAAGAGATAAAACTGGATTGGGAAGTGCTAATGAAAGAAGAATACATAACACTACTAATGATCCAACTTCCTTGAGTGAACCAGGTATTGGAGCAGCTCCTGAGAGATTGAATCAACTAGAATCTGTACAAATGGTTTACCATACCTACTTGAAAGAATACATCTTGTTGTATTTCATGACAGATGGTAGGGTTTATCATATAAGACAAAATGCCATTCCATTGAAGTATTTTGAAGAATTGGAGCATGTACTATTCTTACTTCAAGTGGATGACAGATTGACAGGGACTGCTGCAAACTATTTGAAGGATCGGATTCAGAGACAGAAAAGGCTTTATTCTGTTAAGTCTGACAGTACATACGTTCCAAAGTACAGAGATCACAAGGGTGATATAGTTGAAATGAAGCCCAATTCTGCTCAAATTATAACTACCTTTCTAGGGTACAAGGCTGTAGAATTCAATCTTGAGTCTGATAAAGCTTATTTGATCAGACTGGATCAGGATATAAGAAAAGCAAAGATCAATGATCTCAGAGCTGCAATCTTTCAAATTGGTGAAGATACTGCAGAGCTTAAAGATGCCAAAAGGAGAATAATTGATGAACTTAGATATGCTGAGAGATGTTTGTTGAAGAACTATCTCAGAACAACTCCTGACATCAGAGAGATCAGATAATGAAGCCAAGTCAAAGATCTACAACTGCTTAAATTCTGATATTTGTACAGACTGAAGTTGTTATCAGAAGTTAAATATTGGTAAAGCTTTAAGGACTGTAAGTTGTAGTTATCTAGTCTAATTCTCATGCATTTGTACTTAATGTTTTTGATATCATCAAATATCTGTTAAACTTGTATATTATGCTAATTTACAAGTTGGGGGAGATTGTTAGATATATTTGATAATGCCATGACTAATATGATTTATGTTTAGATTTCAGACTTTACTTAACAGGACAAATCAGTACTTAACCATTAATCAGTACTTATACTGGAAGTCAGGACTTAAGGATATCAGTACTTATATTATCAGGAGATAATCATCAGAAGTTAGATATCAGAACTTAAGTGCTGAAGGACGTTCAGATAAGGACAGTAGCTGATTAAAGAAAAGAAGATCGAGATAAACATAAGAAGAGATATGCATGAAGAAGGAGTTCCGTGAAGAATGGAATACTTGGAAGAAAAGATATCTGATTGATATATTTTAGGAAGCAGAATTGTTAGGTCCCAATGTGTTTGTAGAAGGGGGGGTTGAATACAAACAGTACCGAATAATCGAATAAATGCGGAATAAAAAATTTGAAACAAAATTCAAGTTAAATAAGAATATTATTAAACTTGAAAGGTGTTACAACAACTATATCGATTACAAGGAATTAATCTCAAATTAATTATCACAAATTTAGAATAAATTCGACATGAACTTTTTTTATTTTTGCAATAATTAGAATCAAATGCTAAACGCGATTTGAGATTAAGTTCTAGGGATTTTGATCCGCTAGATTGTTACACAAGAGCAAGATAAAGATTTCTAGTGGATTGGATTTAACTTTACAATCTAGAAATTTAATCTTGAAGTATGCAGATGAAAAGATGAAATATTTCTTCTTGTTTTTCTTTTCTGCTTTGTTCTTGACTTCTGTGTTCAGGATGATTGATTGTGTTCTGCTTCTGCTTCTTTTAAAACAAACAACAGAATAGAATGAACTGCAATGACGATCGGTGAGACAATCCAATTGTACTAGTAAGACAATCTGTTGAACTGGAGAGACTTTTGGTATGACAATTGTTTGTACTAGCAAGACAATCTGATTGAACTAGCAAGACAATTCTCTTCTAGTGTAACTTTCGGCAAGACAATTGTTTATACTAGCATGACTTTCGGTATGACTATTGATTGTCATACCGATTGTCATACTAGTACAATCAGTTTGACTTGCTGAATTTAAATGAATTTTAATCCAATTTTAATTCTGAAAAACCTTAATATTAATTCTGAATTAATTAATCAATTAATTTAAATAATCAAATAAATTAATCTTTGCAAATATAATTTATTTTCTTAATTAAATTATATGACTTAATTAATTAATAGAGAATTAATACTAACCTTGAGCAGCAACCAATCTTCTGAATATCTTCTGAAAATCACTGAAAATTATGAATCAATTCCACCACTTCAACGTTGACACTCGATGTACTGTCTGGTTCATGAGTGACTAACTTCCGTGACGTTTCTTCATGTCTTGACTTTGATACTTTGATTTTCTTCAGCTTAAATCCTTGTAATTAATGATACTCTGACGAGATCTCTGTCACTTGATTAAATCCACACTCTTGAATTATATCACTGAGGCATGATCAATTTCTTGAACTTCTTCGAGTGAATTAATTCCTCAAGTCTGTAGATGAACCTTGTTTCAGAATCCTTTGACGGATATTACTCTGTGAGATCTCTTTTGACGGTAGATCCACTATTTACTTATTACATTCTTATTTGAGTTGAGTTGAATCCTCGAATATACAAATAGGCTATGACATATGACTTACAATCTCCCCCTATTTGTTTGTTAGACAATAACACATAAATACCTAGAGGATAACTCAACTAACAAATAAGAAAAAGATATAAAAAGAAATACAAAGTAAATAGTAGAAAAATCTGGACTAGATTTAACATTTTCCAGATTCCAAGTAGATGTTCCTCTAGACTGAACATATCTTCAAGTAGTTCCATCTTCATTTGTACAACCACATTTCCTGTTGAGAAACCCATATCTCTCTTGCTTCTCCCCCTATGAGAATCAACTGATTAAAGAAGATCACCTTCGTTTACCACCTCTCCCGTACAATAGGATCCGCAGATAAAAGCCAATGGTACTCCCCTTTTGAAAACAGCTTCTTCCCTTACTAGAAAATCACCTTGTGTTTACCACCTCTCCCGTACAATAGGATCCGTAGTTACAAACAACAATGGTGTGGTGTAGTGTACATGTAGGATCTTTTTCTTCCTCCCTGCTATTTCTCCCCCTTAGTTGAGGAATCCTCCAAACTATTACTTAAGCTTTTATCTCCCCCTTAAAGAAGGAATGTATGCCGTCGTCTGAAGGAGTTCTCATATTTCACTTGGTTGGAAAAGAAATAACAAGAAGTTTCTCTTTCTTCCTCACTGTGAGTGTGTGATTCTGTTTAGTGTACCTCACATGAGTTTCGCTCTTCTCTCCACTCGTGTTTACACTCATTCTCACAAGTGTATCACTTTTCTCTCATAGCTCCATAATCCAGCTGTACCTGTAAGGAAAATCACCTTAGCCATCCTTAAGGAGGTCACAGGTGGTGCAATGGGAGTTCGCAAATCCCCATCCTTGTTAAACTCGCCAGATGAATCTGAGTCATAATCTACAAGTTGCTAGTTTCCCTTTTAGGGTTCCAGATTTGAATTCTGGGAAGGTAAACAATGATCCAACGAATTTAGCATAAAGATCAAAGTTCCCTTCTAATGTATGTTAAGACATTTCCTGGTGACTCATCAGGTAATATCTGAATCATTGTCAACAAGTTGCCGATCTGCGCCTATTTCAAATCCACTATCCATAGATGCATCCAGGGGATTTAAGCCTGGGGAGGTAGACACTGACCACTGACATATGGCTTTTGGATCAGTATCCTCTCCTAACACCTGTAAAGGCAATTGGTCCATTAACGAACCTTAAACAATCGAATCTGACCTTAAAATGGTCGAAACTCTTGTTTCCGTCAACTCATCCTTTGTGTGTGTAACCTCTCCTTGTACATCAAGAATTGTTTATATTTGAAGTGGTGACCCTACATCGGATGCCTTGGCCGACAGTCAAATTTCAATAGATGCACCCTGTTGAGAGAATGAATCTAGTAACTGTTTTTGTGCCTTTCCAGCCATTACATCTTTTTGAGAAGATGTATGGGGGCTAGCAGTTGTCTCGATTTAAATACTACTCATCTATGTAGGAGACAGAGCTACTGGGTTAACTACAGAACCTTCCTTATGTGGTGCACTAAGGCACTATCTCCCTCACGCTTATTCATACTACATTTAGTGGTAAGAGAGTGTTGGTTGGTTCTGTTTTTGTGTTTGTCTTTACAGTCTGGGATAGACGTTGTGGGTTTTCAACCTCATGACTGTCAGTGAAAGAAAGTCATTGGAGACTGAACCTGTAACACATAATATATGGCACTATAGAGATAAAATGTATTTAAGATTTATAAAGAATGAAAATTATACATTTAATCTTTTGAGAGTAATGATGTACAATAGTGATTTCAAAGGATTTTACATGATATAAGAAATCACTAATGTAGAAAGAAGTTTGATTTTGTTTTTTTTTAATATGAATGAATTTTTGATAAAACATTGATCACTTAGGGTAAAGTCTAAGTAATTCTCATTCATGTCAAAAGCTTACAAATATCTGCAACATAATGTTAACAACATATCATTGACCGATACTTTTCAAGTACTTTAGATACTAATTGTTATGTTGCATAAAATTTAAAATAAAATAAAAATAAAATAATAAAAAAATATACAATACAAATAATAATAATAAAAACAAATATCAATGAATTAAATACTAAATATCTATCAACAAGATATCAACATCCAATTTCATATATCATACAATATTTATAATTACAGAAAATACAAATAAAAACTTATATAAATATAGCAAAAATATAGAAACTATTTACAAGTTTAATGATAACATTACCAGCTTGCAAACAGCCATATCCCTCGGATAAACCTTTGCTGTTATCTCCAAAGGTAACCAGGGGGCCAGCTTTCTCAATCCACATTTGATAGCAGGGCTCTATCTCCGGTCATATGTCTTGATGATCCACTGTCAAGAATCCACACTACCGGTTACACCTGTTTAATGCCCTGCACTACAAATGGATTAGACCTTCTTCGGAACCCAAACTTGGTTGGGCCCGGCATACTTGTAGAACTGTCCTTTGTCAGGAAAAACAACATTTTTAATTTTAATTGCCTCAACTTTCTCAATGACTGAACATTTGACCTTGTAAACAGCCTTAAAAAATTTCTGTTTAAGTTTAGGCACAAATGTCTCCTTTCTAGCCTTAGAAGGACCAGCAGTCTTAGACCTATCATGCATCTTGTTATTCACATGCTGACGAGGAGTAGTCTTATCATTAGAAACATGCTTACCATTAAAATAAGCATACATCATATTAAAAGCTCAAGACATACAATTAGAAACACCACATGCTTTATGAGAGTGATTAATAGTAGGAAATTTATGCATGACAGACATGGCATTTTTGTTATCCAACTCATGTGTGTCTAAGTTAGTCTCAGTTGCTTTCACAACTTTGACTGGAACTTTCGACACACTTGACTTGGAAACAACCTTCTCATTAGCATGATCTTCAGCACGTATTTCTTCCTGAATAACAGAAGAGGTCGCATCAAATGGTTCAGCAATTGATAGTTTATAGAGGGGTTCATCAACACCCTTAAGCACATGTGGTACTTCCCTCCCTTTAGCATAGACACGAGGAGGGGAGTTTATGCCTAATTCTCCAATAGCAACATTGTAATCATAACCTATTCCAGATGTTTGATTAACAGATTGCTTACTGTAGAACTCTTTAATCTTTGAACAAGAATTGAAGTAGGCTCTAACCTTAGTCTCAAGACTGGTGATCTTGTCTTTGAGAATAGTTTCGAGTTTTCTATAACAGTCAACTCTATTCTCTAGAAAAGATACTTGTTCTTTTAATTTTTCTTGATTAATGTGCACAAGTCTTAATTCATTGACCTCTTTCTCAAGGTCCGTGATCTGTAAACTTAACAGTTCATTATCACGACGTGCACAATCTAAGTTACCTCTTAGATGATAAACCATTTCAGCATCAGAAAGTTTTACCTCTATTCTTGACGATGAAGCTTTTCCATCAATAGCCATAAGAGCAAGATTTCCTTCATCTTCATCTTCACTGACAGTATCATCCCAGCTTCTTCCCTTTGCCAGATAAGCCCTTTCAGAGTTCTTTCTTACTTGCTTTGGCTTCCTACATTCTGTGGCAAAGTGTCCCAACTCATTGCAGTTATAGCATCTAATGGTGCTCTGATCAACCATCCCTGTTTTGTATTCACCACTGCTGGTGTTAGAGGATGAAGATCCACCTTTCTGGAATTTGTTGTAGTTGGACTTGTACTTAAGCTTGTGATTCCTCTTGAATCTGACATGGGAGAATCTCTTGACAATTTGGGCCATTGACTCGTCTTCCAATTGCTCCAGCTCTTCCAAGGAATAAAAATCATCACTTGATTGATTTATAGTAGGAGGATCATATTCTGCTACTAACATATTTTCCTCAGCCTTAGAACACTGTACCATTCTCTCTAATTATTGAGATTGCTGTTGTTGTTGACCTTCAGCTACAGGTGCAGTAGATATGCTGACCATTCTATCCTTCCCGTAGACTTCCTTCTGTTGAATCTGCTTCAACTCATAGGTTTTTAACACTCCATAGAGCCAGTCCAAAGAAATCTCACTCAGATCTCTAGCTTCTCTAATGGCAGTGATTCTATGTTCAAGATGAGTTGGCAGTGTTAAAAGGAACTTTTTGTTGACCTCCCTGATTGAATAATATTTCCCATTTATGTTCAGGTTGTTGATCAACGCATTGTACCTCTCAAACACTTCAGTAATTCCTTCTCCTGGATTTGATTTAAAATATTCATACTCAGAGGTTAGGATCTCCAACTTGTTCTCCCTAACTTCCTCTATGCCTTCATTGATCACCTCAATAGTTTCCCACATGTGTTTGGAATTTTTACAGTTCATCACATGTTTGTTCATCAAGGGATCAAGGGAATCAATTAAAATTAATTGAAGGCTGGCATCCAAGGAGGCTTCTTCCTTTTCATCATGAGTAAAATCTTCAGGATCTTTAGGATAGGTTCTGGCTTTGGTGATCATAACATCATCTACTATCACCTCCGGTTCAATAACCATCGGAGTTTTTATCCCCTTCTTTAACAAGTTTGAATATTTGGGATTTTCCACTTGTAAAAACAAGATGATCTTCTTCTTCCACATAATATAATTCTCTTTATCAAATTGTGGAATTTTAACGGTTCCAACTTTTTGTGAAGTCATTATGAATTTTTGAATGAATAAAAATTCAAGGAGTTGAAAAATCACAAAAGTCTAGGATCTTGATTTGTTCGTTAATCAGAAGGCTCTGATACCAATTGTTAGGTCCCAATGTGTTTGTAGAAGGGGGGTTGAATACAAACAGTACCGAATGATCAAATAAATGCGGAATAAAAAATGTGAAACAAAATTCAAGTTAAATAAGAATATTATTAAACTTGAAAGGTGTTACAACAACTATATCGATTACAAGGAATTAATCTTAAATTAATTATCACAAATTTAGAATAAATTCGACATGAACTTTTTCTATTTTTGCAATAATTAGAATCAAATGCTAAACGCGATTTGAGATTAAGTTCTAGGGATTTTGATCCGCTAGATTGTTACACAAGAGCAAGATAAAGATTTCTAGTGGATTGGATTTAACTTTACAATCTAGAAATTTAATCTTGAAGTATGCAGATGAAAAGATGAAATATTTCTTCTTGTTTTTCTTTTCTGCTTTGTTCTTGACTTCTGTGTTCTGGATGATTGATTGTGTTCTGCTTCTGCTTCTTTTAAAACAAACAACAGAATAGAATGAACTGCAATGACAATCGGTGAGACAATCCAATTGTACTAGCAAGACAATTTGTTGAACTGGAGAGACTTTCGGTATGACAATTGTTTGTACTAGCAAGACAATCTGATTGAACTAGCAAGACAATTCTCTTCCAGTGTAACTTTCGGTAAGACAATTGTTTGTACTAGCATGACTTTCGGTATGACTATTGATTGTCATACTGATTGTCATACTAGTACAATCAGTTTGACTTGCTGAATTTAAATGAATTTTAATCCAATTTAAATTCTGAAAAACCTTAGTATTAATTCTGAATTAATTAATAAATTAATTTAATTAATCAAATAAATTAATCTTTGCAGATATAATTTATTTTCTTAATTAAATTATAAGACTTAATTAATTAATTAAATTATAAGATTTAATTAATTAATAGAGAATTAATACTAACCTTGAGCAGCAACCAATCTTCTGAATATCTTCTGAAAATCACTGAGAATTATGAATCAATTCCACCACTTCAACGTTGACACTCGATGTACTGTCTGGTTCATGAGTGACTAACTTCTGTGACGTTTCTTCATGTCTTGACTTTGATACTTTGATTTTCTTCAGATTAAATCCTTGTAATTAATGATACTCTGACGAGATCTCTGTCACTTGATTAAATCCACACTCTTGAATTATATCACTGAGGCATGATCAATTTCTTGAACTTCTTTGAGTGAATTAATTCCTCAAGTCTGTAGATGAACCTTGTTTCTGAATCCTTTGACAGATATTACTCTGTGAGATCTCTTTTGACGGTAGATCCACTATTTACTTATTACATTCTTATTTGAGTTGAGTTGAATCCTCGAATATACAAATAGGCTATGACATATGACTTACAAGAATTATATTCCATATCAATTAGCGATTATCTTGTAACTGTGTAGTATATAAACACAGACGTAGGGTTTACACTATAAGTGTTATTATATTCAAGAAGATTATTCATTGTAACCCTAGCAGCTCTCGTGATATTTGTTCATCACTTAGAGGTAACAGTTCCATACTATAACAGAGTTTATTGTTTCAATAAAGTTTGTTTTCTTTTACTTATGATATTAAAGTTCGATTTGATTGTATTATACACTGTATTCACCCCCTCTACAGTGTGTGTGACATAACAAGCTCAACAAGCTGCAGTTCCAAATCTTGCTTCTCAATCTCAAACTTCTCATTTATCTTTGACAACCTACTCACTTCCTCAGTAGCTGTCACCATGCTTGTGTGTATATGAAACATCTTTACACTCATCTTTTCAATAATTTCCTTATATTGACTAGCATCTAAATCAATAGTGGTTAGAGTTGGTACCTCTGATTTTGAAGTAGATGATTCTCCATGCCCAAGAGCCATGAGAACATAGTTTCCAAATTCTTCTTTGTCTTCATCCTCATCAGTGTCATCCCAACTTTTTCTTTCAGTAATATAAGCTTTGCCCTGTTGTTTCTCCAAGAGAGCTTCATACTTTGCTTCCAATTCCAAATAGGCTTTATCCTTATTCACTTTCTTTGGCTTCCTGCACTTAGTAGCAAAGTGATCGAACTCATCACAGTTGAAGCACTTTATCTTTGATCTGTCAACATATCCAGTTTTGTAGCCACCTTTGCTAGCTGAGTTGTACTGAGTCTTGGATTTCCAATTATTATTGTTGAAAGATTATCCACTGTTCTTGAAGAATCTTGACTTCTTAACCCTGATGTTCGAAATTTTTTTAGCCAGGTATGCCATAGATTGGTCCATCTCATCTAGCTCATCAAGGGTATAGTACTCATCTTCCTCTAGCTCCATATCAACTTGTTTTTGGGGTCCTTTGTTCTTTCCTTCCACATCTTGAATGACTAGAGTTTGTGCATCTTGCTCATCTTCACTTGATTCATTGTCATTTACAACCAAGGCACTAGATCCATCAACTACATATCCTTGATTTGATCTTAATGACTTTCTTTGTAATATTTTAAGTTTATATGTCTTCAATATTCCATATAGCACCTCCAATGATGTGGCCAGGAAGAGACAGCAAGAACTTTAAGTTCACCTCCTCAGCATCATAATACTTATCATGAAGTTGCAAGTCATTTATCAATTTGTTAAACCTTTCAAAAACTTCAGTAAAGCCTTCCTTAGGCTTTGCCATAAAACCCTCATACTGAGACACCACTATCCTCATTTGATTTGACCTAACTTCCTTTGTTCCCTCACACAGAATTCCTATTTTCTCCCAGATTTGTTTAGCTGTGTCATAGTTGATAATATTGTTGTACATCACATTGTCAAGTGACTCTATCAGAATTAATTATAAGCCACTATCTAGAGAGACTTTCTCTTTTTTAGTTTCAGTGTATTTTGAGGGGTCTTTAGGAGCATAATGAGGTGGAATGACCATGTCTCCATCTGTACATTCCTCAACCCTTTCCATGGGAGTGAAAGGGCTATTCTTGAGAATCTGGATATGTAATGGATTAGCCATCTTTATAAACAACATCCTCTTCTTTTTCTATAGTGTGTAGTTGGCTCTGTCAAAGGCTGGTATCTTGATGCTACTTAGCTTCTGTGCACTCATAATTCCAAGATCTTTATCTGTTTTTTTTTCAAATTTTGCTCTGATACCACTTGTTAGATATTAAGTGCAACACAAAGGGGGGTGAATGTGTAATAACCCCAAAATTTTTCAACTTTTTGTAACCCTTGTGAATAGTGTTTTAGCAGAATGAGAAAACTTTTCACGCCACACTATGTAGGGGTTCTGTTATGGATATTCTGGGATATTATTAGTACTCTATGAAGTATATAAGTGTATGTAAATATCGTCAGAATCCAATTCCGAACACTTTGGTTTTTCCCGGAAATCCACAAGATACGGAGAGAATTGAGTATAAGGTAACAGGATAAAAAGGATTTAAATTAAAGGATTATAATAGAGGATCATAAAAAGGAATATAATGTATTGAGAAAGGTTAAGGGAACCTAAGTAATAAGATCCCGGGTATGATCCTTCAAACGATAAACGAGAACGAAAGTTAAGCAAACCGTATAGCAGATCAGCGGTCATTAGGCAAACGATTAGGAAGTTAATCAAAGGGATTAGGGGGAATGATGTCATCCAACCAATAGAAAGAAGACAAGGAAGGAAGGATGACATCATGAGGATGAGGTAAGCATGACATGGGAAGGAAGGAGGTGTGGTTGAATAAGAACCACACAAATTCAAGGGCAAGGTAGTAATTTGCTAAATCAAAAACAAAAACCAAGCCAACCAAGCTAGCAAAATCATTTCATCAAAAAATCAAAAACAACCAAGGCATTTGTTCTTCACTTTGCTCTCGGCTTTTACACATTTTCAAGGCATAGAATTTTCAAAATCAAGATCCAAGCATCCTAAATTGGTAAGAAAATTCCCTAATCATCTTTATGCTTAGTTATGGCTATATCATGAGTTTAAGCCATTAATTCTTTCTCTAACTTCTTCATTTAATCAAGGAAGAAGACAATGAATAGTGTTTTCAAGTTTTTAACTTGAACTTTTTCTTGTTTTTCTTGAAGATCCAAGCTTTCCTAAGGCTTCTCAAAGCTTCTTAAGGCTTCCTAGCTCCACCCACCACTTCAAGGAAGGTATACCATTTCCAAACCCTAGGTTCATATATATTATAAGGTGATTTTGAGTAGTGGGTTGATGTTGTAGTTGTTGTTATGATTTAGAGTTTGAGATTTGGAATGGTAGTGTAATGGAATGGTAATTTTGTGGTTTTGATTTAAAGAAACTTAAGAATGATTAAAGTTAAGTTTAAGCATAAGTATGAAAGATTAAATTGAATTGGTTGGGGTGGTTATGATGTGATAAGGATGGAGGATGGTTGTATGTTGGATTTGAGGTTGATTTGGGTTGATTGTGGATGGTTTAAAAAATTGGAAATCGCGTAAACATAGCCGTCGTAACGGCCGATTTTCTTTGGACTGTTTTTGTGCATAGCATTAGGACCCGAGAACCCCCTGCTAGATTGTGACCACTGCCATGTTTAGATAGCTCATGTTACGAGCTTCGTTTTGATATGTAGTTCGTCCGATTCCGATTTACGGTTTAGGAGAAACGACCGTTTCAAGTAACGGCGTTTCGCGGACGAAACTTTTTCCCTCGCCTTACTTTGGAATGTACGTTAAAGACCAAAAAGGGTGAATTAATGTATGAAACATTTATGGTAAGTGTGTTAGGCAGTTGGTAAGTCATTCGCGAAGGAATCGCTTTAAAACTCGTAAAGGTTAAATTATTAAAAATGGTGGAGCCGAGGGTACCCGAGTGACTTAAGCGAATCGGTGAGCGCAAAACTAGCATTAGAGTCTAAGTTAGTTAAATCATAGATTTACAAGTGATTTTGGTTTAATTCCAACTTACTTGTTGTTTATAGGTTATCAGACTCGTCCCGAGCCTTTCTCACCCCCAAGTCGCTCAGGCAAGTTTTCTATCCGTTATACTGTTGTTGTGATGTATACACTTGTATATGCATTATCTTGCGATAGATGCATGTTGGTTATTTAGCAAATTCTTGCGATATATTGTAGCATGTGATATGGTATATATGCATGCCTGTTTCATATTCTTGAAATATATATCTGTTGGTTCAGTTGATAATGCCTATGCTAGAGGATAGCGGTATCTTGCATATACCCTTAGTATAGGGACTCAAAGGTGAAAATATTTTCTAAAACCGGGAGTCGAGGATCCCGAGTAATCTTGTATATATGGATATGGATATATATATATATATATATATTTATATATATATATGGTTATAGTTTTCCAAACTATTAATCGAATAAGGTTTATTCGATAACTTTAAACTTTATTTTATTATTGAATATTATTTCTAATATTCATTCGAGGGCTTATGACTCTTTTATATTATTTATTGAATATTATTTGAATATTCATTCGAGGGCTTATGACTCTTTTATATTATTTATTGAATATTATTTGAATATTCATTCGAGGGCTTATGACTCTTTTATATTATTTATTGAATATTATTTGAATATTCATTTGAGGATGTATGACTCCTTTATTTTATTTAATGAATATTATTTATAATATTCATTCGAGGTATTATGACTCAGCTTATTTTATTTATTGAATATTATTTGAATATTCATTTGAGGATCTATGACTCCGATTATTTGCTGAGATATATTCTTTATTTTATTAAAGAATAAGATGTCAATAATCAAACTTATTTTCGATTATTCAAATAAAGATAATACTTTCATATAAGTATATCTTTGGTTATTTAATACTCGTTTCAAGTATAAGTTTTAATACTTCTACTTCAATTATTTTTATAAAGATTATTCTTTATGGGAATATTATTTAATTAATAATATTCAGATATTTTCTAATATTCTGGGGACTGATTTACTTCATTAAATCAGCCTTACTCCAAACACTCTTTAAAGTGTTTTCGAGTCTTCAAAATGATTTTTAAAAGTCAGAGCGGATCCCAAAACTCATTTTTATATTTAAGATCTTCCTTTTAAAGGGGATTTAAATACTCGCTCAAAACCTGGGGAATCCGGCTCTGTGGTGTATTTTATATTCGCAACGAGGTTGCAGATTTGGTAAATGAATTGATTACTTGCCCAACGTTCGGGAAGTAAGCCCATCTCATTGAGTCGGCATAAGCGACAGGCCGGGGTACGGTCTATTATTGTGTAAGTGGCTGGGTGGCAGTCCATCAACGCGTGAGGGACCGGGGTACGGTCGAGCGCGAGGTCCTAATGCGGCCAGGGTGATGACCGGTGAGGAATTCATCCATCTACAGTAGAAAAGGTTACTTATTGGTATCTTTGCCTGATCAGCGAGATATCGGGTTTATGCCAAAATTCTTTTCCTTTCCAAAATTCATTGGATGTTTCAAACTCTGTTCATACTTTACATAACAGAGGTTTCAGGAAATGTTTAAAGGGGTATATATATGTGGATATATATATACCGGGACTAAATAAAGTATCTCATAACTTTTTCATTCAATAATCTTTCAAAGATTGAATCTATTCAAGTCTTAACTTGTGGTCTCATCTATGGGATGTTTTCTTAAAACCTATAATACTTTGAACGGTGGCAGTTCAAGTAGCTTTATATATGATATAAGTGTGGTGAAGTATTGGTAACTTCATTCCTTGTTTTACTTATATCTAGTAAGTAATTATCTTGCATATGATAGAGATGCTATCAAGTATCCATTTAGATACTTATATTATTGTTATCACTATACATATTATCTTGCGAGCTGTAAGGCTCACTCTTGCTTTATTTCTTCATCACACAACAACAGTTAGGAGAGATGGCCAGACTCCAGCAGACCCAGCGCAAGCGCGTGGGAAGCGTCCCGCGTCTTCCCGCTGATATTGTAGCTGCTATAGCTGCAGAGGTAGATCCATTGTAGTTTAGACCATCTACTTTTGAGAATCAAATTATGTATAATTATAACTTGTGGCAGATAATGGCAATTAACTGTAAATTATCAAGTAATCATTTTGGGTTGTAATAATTTTAAATTGTGGATTCAAAGACTTGTACTTATTTCAATTTCATCTCTGAGACTATAACGAGTTGTGGTGTGTGTTAGTGTGGGGTCACAGCATGAGGTTATTTATTATTAATTAAGTGAAGTGATATTGTGGAAAGAAAGACCGTGACAACCCGGATCCCCGACCCCGGATCTGGGGGTGTTACAGAAATGGTATCAGAGCTAAGCGTTATAAACCTCAGAGATGATGCGACGATATAATAACAAACTCACAAAGATAATAAGAACTCTTGCCAAGTTCATGGTCGGACTACTTAAAGTAGTGCTGACAGTTAAAACCCTTACGGGAACCCTTATAAGTATCATGATAGTAACTTAGCTCGTTTAATGTGTAGGCGCCTGAGATGGAGGACCCCGAGATGTTCGAGCGTGAGCATGATGAGGCATTGCTAGATGTTGAGGATCAGGAGGAGCCTGAGATGGAGGAGGATGAGGAGGACCCCCCAGAGGAGCCTGAGACGGAGGTCATTGCTGTTTCAGATGAGGAGGACCCCTCAGAGGAGTCAGAGACAGAGGTTATTGCTATTCCAGATGAGGAGGACCCGGATGAGGTCCCAGTAGCTGAGGAGCGTGTTGGATCTATGGTAGTGTATGCTGGTATCCCTTTACCCACACTTCCGGTGGTCAGAGCCCCTACCCCTCCACCACTATCTTGGATTCCTGATGATGACAGCTCAGAGACCCATACTTCCGAGCCTAGGCAGACCGAGGAGGCACCCTCAGCGGCTCCGGATTCACCACCTCTTGACCCTGCCCAGAGACAGTCTTCGTTAGCTCATGGATATGTTCAGGATGTTTTGAGGACCCGAGTGGCTGTTGCCGAGGCCCGACTGGATGAGGCCAGGAGGGAGTTGGATGCAGAGAGGGCGGGTAGGCGTACCCGAGCTTATGAGACCAGGGCTTCTATACCCCGATCCTTGAGGAGGGAGCTTACGGGGATAGAGCTCACGTCCCGAGCGAGACTCAGATCTCTCCAGGGGGACAGGCATGGTAGGATCTCCAGGCGGCAGGCCGACTATATCTTCCGTCGTGCGATGGAAAGGGTTTGGGAGCTGACCCGTTCCGGTGTGTGATTCAGGATTGATGATGGAATAGTCTAGTTGTCTAGTTAGCCGAGGCCTTAGTAAGAGCCAATTTTCCGGGATAGTTGACTTGTATATAGCATCCCTTTTTCTGACTAGACAGATAGACTCTTGTGTATCACTTTTGGGACAGATGACTGTAGCACTGTTGTACTTTTGACCAGATCAAACTATGTATTCTCGCATTATGTATATATTTGTTTCCTTTCAGTTCAGTTCCATAGTGACGGGATCACTGTTTTATTATTATTATTACTGCACTTCGTATTAGAACTTTCTTAAAATAATAGAATTGCGATATACGTTCTCCCCATTATAAGAGCTGTGCAAGGCACAATGTTGTATATGATTGTGACCTAACGTTGAATTTTCCCAATAATTGTTTTTATTATTATCAGAATCATGCCGCCAAGAAAGATTGGAACTAGGGCGAACCCTGGATCTGAGGACCAGGGAAGCCATAATCAGGACAATAGAAACCAAGAACACAGTGAAGAGGAAGATGAGGATTATGTGGAACAGGATGACTCCCTGTATGAAGAGGAAGAGGAAACATATGATGTTGAGGGATTTGAGATAGAGGCTGAAGAAGGAGAAACCGAGGTTGAGCAACCAGTACCAAACCCAGGCATGGATCCCATGAGCCAGTTCATGCAACTCCTAAGACAGAATTTGGAACGTCAACCCAACCCACCCCCTCAAGGAAGTAACAATGCAGTGGCAAACTCTTTCAGGGCTTTTAAGTCCCTTAAGCCCCCTGAGTTCCACGGATCAGCCGACCCAGTTGAGGCAAGGGCATGGTTAAAGGAAATGGAGAAATCTTTTGAGATTTTGAGTATCGATGAGGCACATAAAACTGTATTTGCTACCTACCTTCTGAAAGGAGAAGCTAACTACTGGTGGGAGGCCAAGAAAAACATGGAGACAGATGCTATTATAACCTGGGAGAGATTTAGTCAGTTGTTTCTGGGAAAGTATTTCCCGAGGTTTATGGAAAACCAGATGGAGCTCAAGTTCTTGGAGCTAAAGCAGAATAACTTGTCTGTAGCAGAGTACGAAGCGAAATTTACTGAGTTATCAAGGTTTGTGCCGGAGTTTGTAAGCACCGAGGAAAAGAAAGCTAGGAGGTTTCAGCAGGGACTGAAACCATGGATTCAGAATAGGGTGGCAATCCTTGAGCTTACGGACTATGCCACTCTGGTGCAAAAGGCAACGATTGTAGAAGTTGGAAGTGAACAGATGCAGAAGGAAAGAGAGGAGAAAGGAATAAAGAGGAAAAGTATGAGCATGGGTGGAGGTTCCGCAGGAAGGAGCTTCCCAACTAGATTTAATCGAGGAGCAGTGTCCCTACCAGGAAGGAACACTGGGTTTAAGCGGCCAATGAGTGTGAGTGTGAGCCAGGGCGGCCGGAAGTCAAGAATGTCCTATCCCAACCAATCTCGACCCCCATTGCCAGCCTGTAACATATGTGGAAGGAATCACACTGGGGAGTGTAAAGGAAGGCCAGTAACCTGTTTTAAGTGCGGTCGGGAGGGCAACTATTCAAATAAGTGCCCATCATTAACCCCTGCCGTCGTTCCAACCACCAATTGTCATCAGTGTGGACGCTCGGGTCATTGGAAGAAGGAATGCCCAATGAACAAACCAGCAGCTTCGGGAGCAAGCAGGGCTGCTTCTAATAAGCCACCTACTGCGAGGACTTTCAACATGACAGTCCAGGATGCTATGAAAGATTCAGATGTGATAGCAGGTACCCTTTCTCTAAATTCAGTCAGTGCAAATGTTTTATTTGATTCGGGAGCAACTAAATCTTTTATATCAAAGGACTTTGCGCGTAAGTTAAGACTTAAGGCTAAACCCTTGATAGAACCCTTACAAGTAGAAATAGCCAATCATGAAATTATTCCTGTTAACCAGATTCACCCCGCCTGTGAGATAGGCATAGGGGAGCAATCTTTCAGTGTTGATCTGATTCCTTTTAAATTAGGGGAGTTTGATGTGATTTTGGGGATGGACTGGCTATCTAGCAACGATGCTCAGATAGACTGTAAAGGGAAGAAAGTTAAGTTAAATATCCCCGGGAAGAAAGAAGTTATATTTAGAGGAAAGAGGCAGACGCAGAAATTTTTGACCGTGGCTCAGGCCAAAAGGATGCTACGAAAAGGAAGTGAGGCCTACCTAGCCTATGTGGTGGACACACAGAAGGAGGTGCCCAGCTTACAAGATATTCCAGTAGTCAACGAATTTGAAGATGTATTCCCCCAAGACCTTCCGGGATTACCACCCGATAGAGTGATTGAATTTGCTATTGAGTTGGCCCCAGGGACGGCGCCAGTTTCAAAAGCACCTTACCGGTTAGCCCCGTTAGAATTGAAGGAATTAGCTATCCAATTGCAGGAACTCTTGGATAAGGGTATGATAAGACCCAGTGTGTCTCCGTGGGGAGCACCAGTTTTATTTGTTAAAAAGAAAGATGGGAGCATGAGGTTGTGCATAGACTATCAAGAGTTGAACAAGCTAACCATAAAGAACAGGTACCCATTACCTAGAATAGACGATCTGTTCGACCAGCTAAAGGATGCTGTTTATTTTTCCAAGATCGACCTGAGAACTGGATATCACCAACTAAAGATTAAACCTGAAGATATTTCCAAGACAGCGTTTCGTACCAGGTATGGGCATTATGAGTTCTTGGTAATGTCCTTTGGACTAACCAACGCCCCAGCGGCTTTCATGGATTTAATGAATAGAGTATTTAAGAAGTACTTGGACAAGTGTGTGATAGTTTTTATCGATGATATTTTGATCTACTCAAGGACTGAGGCAGAACATGCAGAGCATTTGAGGATAGCTCTAGGAATACTCAGAGAGGAGCAGTTATATGCCAAATTCTCGAAGTGTGAATTCTGGCGGAATGAAGTACAGTTTTTAGGACATGTGATCAATAAAGAAGGAGTATTGGTCGACCCCTCCAAGATAGAGGCGGTCTCAAATTGGGAAAGGCCAACCACACCCACAGAGGTAAGGAGTTTCATAGGATTGGCCGGCTACTATCGTAGATTTGTACAGGACTTTGCGAAGATCGCAGCCCCTTTGACACGACTTACTCGTAAGATAGAGAAGTTTGAATGGACGGAGAAATGCGAGAACAGTTTTCAGGAATTAAAGAAAAGGTTGATAACGGCTCCGGTATTGGCATTGCCGGATGGAAAAGGAGATTTTGTGATATATAGTGACGCGTCACACAAAGGATTAGGGTGTGTGCTTATGCAGCACGGTAAAGTTATTGCGTATGCGTCGAGACAATTGAAGGAATACGAGGTTAGATATCCTACTCATGACCTTGAGCTCGCAGCAATAGTATTTGCTTTAAAAATTTGGAGGCACTACTTGTATGGAGAGAAGTGCGAGATTTTCACAGACCATAAGAGCCTCAAGTACATATTTACGCAGAAAGAGCTCAACATGCGCCAGAGGAGATGGTTAGAACTAATCAAGGACTATGATTGTGAGATTCTTTATCATCCAGGGAAAGCCAATGTGGTGGCTGATGCCCTTAGTAGAAAGGAAAGACTCAGAATGATAACGACTTCGGAAGAGTTGATAAGGGATTTTGAGAAAATGGAAATAGAAGTAAAGGTAACCGGAACCGAAACTGAAAAGCTTTTTGAGATCTCAATGCAGCCAGAATTATTGGAAAAGATCAGATTATGCCAGGAGAAAACAATGAATGAAGACAGAGAGTTAATGACTGGAGAGGAGATCCATACTGAGAAAGATGATAAAGGGATAATGAGGTACTCCTACCGAATTTGGGTTCCGAATGTTCAAGAACTTAAAGATGAGATTTTGGATGAAAGCCATAGTTCAAGGTATTCCATTCACCCGGGAAGTACCAAGATGTATAGGGATTTGAAGGAATATTACTGGTGGCCCAACATGAAGAGGGACGTAGCAGAATGGGTAAACAAGTGTTTGACTTGCCAAAGAGTAAAGGCAGAGCACCAGAGACCCAGTGGACTTTTGCGACCCCTGGAGATTCCCGAATGGAAATGGGAACAGATAGCGATGGATTTTGTTGTAGGCTTGCCAAGGACGAAAGCCAATCACGACGCCATTTGGGTAATTATAGACCGACTGACAAAGTCAGCTCATTTCATTCCTATCAATGAGAGATACACAGTCGATAGACTGGTGGACATTTACCTTAAGGAAATAGTAACGCGACATGGAGTCCCAGCGTCCATTGTCTCAGACCGAGACCCAAGGTTCAACTCCAGATTTTGGAGGAGCTTTCAGGAATGTGCGGGGACCAAGTTAAATATGAGTACCGCGTACCATCCCCAAACGGATGGACAGAGTGAAAGGACCATCCAGACACTAGAGGATATGTTGAGAGTCTGTGCAATAGACCTTAAAGGAAGTTGGGATGATCACCTGCCGTTGATCGAGTTTTCTTATAACAATAGCTTTCATGCTAGCATCGGAATGCCGCCTTATGAGGCCTTGTACGGAAGAAGGTGTCGATCTCCCTTATACTGGGATGAAGTAGGAGAGCGGAAGATGCTCGGACCCGAAGTGGTCCAAAGGACCAAAGATATAGTGGATCTTATCAGAGGGCGACTTGTAGCAGCCCAAGACAGACAGAAGAAATATGCAGACCTAGCCCGAAAGGACAAGGAATATGAAGTAGGGGACTTAGTACTGTTGAAAGTATCCCCTTGGAAGGGATTAATGAGGTTCGGAAAGAAAGGAAAACTAAGCCCAAGATACATTGGACCTTTCGAGATATTAAGACGGATTGGAAAGTTAGCTTACGAGCTAGCCCTACCCCCTAATTTGCAACAAGTTCATAATGTGTTCCATGTGTCAATGCTAAGGAGGTATCATCGGGATGCCAGGCACATAGTGGAGTACGAGCAGGTGGATATGCAGCTAGATCTAACTTACGTGGAGAAGCCAGTAAGGATTATGGATAAGAAGGAGCAGGTGCTTCGGAACAAAGTGATCAAGCTAGTCAGAGTACTATGGCAGAATCATAATGTGGAAGAATCAACTTGGGAACTAGAAAGCACAATGCTAGAAAAGTACCCCCATTTATTTTCTGTTTGATTCCGGGACGGAATCCTTTTAAGGAGGGGAGACTGTAATAACCCCAAAATTTTTCAACTTTTTGTAACCCTTGTGAATAGTGTTTTAGCTGAATGAGAAAACTTTTCACGCCACACTATGTAGGGGTTCTGTTATGGATATTCTGGGATATTATTAGTACTCTATGAAGTATATAAGTGTATGTAAATATCGTCAGAATCCAATTCCGAACACTTTGGTTTTTCCCGGAAATCCACAAGATACGGAGAGAATTGAGTATAAGGTAACAGGATAAAAAGGATTTAAATTAAAGGATTATAATAGAGGATCATAAAAAGGAATATAATGTATTGAGAAAGGTTAAGGGAACCTAAGTAATAAGATCCCGGGTATGATCCTTCAAACGATAAACGAGAACGAAAGTTAAGCAAACCGTATAGCAGATCAGCGGTCATTAGGCAAACGATTAGGAAGTTAATCAAAGGGATTAAGGGGAATGATGTCATCCAACCAATAGAAAGAAGACAAGGAAGGAAGGATGACATCATGAGGATGAGGTAAGCATGACATGGGAAGGAAGGAGGTGTGGTTGAATAAGAACCACACAAATTCAAGGGCAAGGTAGTAATTTGCTAAATCAAAAACAAAAACCAAGCCAACCAAGCTAGCAAAATCATTTCATCAAAAAATCAAAAACAACCAAGGCATTTGTTCTTCACTTTGCTCTCGGCTTTTACACATTTTCAAGGCATAGAATTTTCAAAATCAAGATCCAAGCATCCTAAATTGGTAAGAAAATTCCCTAATCATCTTTATGCTTAGTTATGGCTATATCATGAGTTTAAGCCATTAATTCTTTCTCTAACTTCTTCATTTAATCAAGGAAGAAGACAATGAATAGTGTTTTCAAGTTTTTAACTTGAACTTTTTCTTGTTTTTCTTGAAGATCCAAGCTTTCCTAAGGCTTCTCAAAGCTTCTTAAGGCTTCCTAGCTCCACCCACCACTTCAAGGAAGGTATACCATTTCCAAACCCTAGGTTCATATATATTATAAGGTGATTTTGAGTAGTGGGTTGATGTTGTAGTTGTTGTTATGATTTAGAGTTTGAGATTTGGAATGGTAGTGTAATGGAATGGTAATTTTGTGGTTTTGATTTAAAGAAACTTAAGAATGATTAAAGTTAAGTTTAAGCATAAGTATGAAAGATTAAATTGAATTGGTTGGGGTGGTTATGATGTGATAAGGATGGAGGATGGTTGTATGTTGGATTTGAGGTTGATTTGGGTTGATTGTGGATGGTTTAAAAAATTGGAAATCGCGTAAACATAGCCGTCGTAACGGCCGATTTTCTTTGGACTGTTTTTGTGCATAGCATTAGGACCCGAGAACCCCCTGCTAGATTGTGACCACTGCCATGTTTAGATAGCTCATGTTACGAGCTTCGTTTTGATATGTAGTTCGTCCGATTCCGATTTACGGTTTAGGAGAAACGACCGTTTCAAGTAACGGCGTTTCGCGGACGAAACTTTTTCCCTCGCCTTACTTTGGAATGTAGGTTAAAGACCAAAAAGGGTGAATTAATGTATGAAACATTTATGGTAAGTGTGTTAGGCAGTTGGTAAGTCATTCGCGAAGGAATCGCTTTAAAACTCGTAAAGGTTAAATTATTAAAAATGGTGGAGCCGAGGGTACCCGAGTGACTTAAGCGAATCGGTGAGCGCAAAACTAGCATTAGAGTCTAAGTTAGTTAAATCATAGATTTACAAGTGATTTTGGTTTAATTCCAACTTACTTGTTGTTTATAGGTTATCAGACTCGTCCCGAGCCTTTCTCACCCCCAAGTCGCTCAGGCAAGTTTTCTATCCGTTATACTGTTGTTGTGATGTATACACTTGTATATGCATTATCTTGCGATAGATGCATGTTGGTTATTTAGCAAATTCTTGCGATATATTGTAGCATGTGATATGGTATATATGCATGCCTGTTTCATATTCTTGAAATATATATCTGTTGGTTCAGTTGATAATACCTATGCTAGAGGATAGCGGTATCTTGCATATACCCTTAGTATAGGGACTCAAAGGTGAAAATATTTTCTAAAACCGGGAGTCGAGGATCCCGAGTAATCTTGTATATATGGATATGGATATACATATTTAATCGAATAAGGTTTATTCGATAACTTTAAACTTTATTTTATTATTGAATATTATTTCTAATATTCATTCGAGGGCTTATGACTCTTTTATATTATTTATTGAATATTATTTGAATATTCATTCGAGGGCTTATGACTCTTTTATATTATTTATTGAATATTATTTGAATATTCATTCGAGGGCTTATGACTCTTTTATATTATTTATTGAATATTATTTGAATATTCATTTGAGGATGTATGACTCCTTTATTTTATTTAATGAATATTATTTATAATATTCATTCGAGGTATTATGACTCAGCTTATTTTATTTATTGAATATTATTTGAATATTCATTTGAGGATCTATGACTCCGATTATTTGCTGAGATATATTCTTTATTTTATTAAAGAATAAGATGTCAATAATCAAACTTATTTTCGATTATTCAAATAAAGATAATACTTTCATATAAGTATATCTTTGGTTATTTAATACTCGTTTCAAGTATAAGTTTTAATACTTCTACTTCAATTATTTTTATAAAGATTATTCTTTATGGGAATATTATTTAATTAATAATATTCAGATATTTTCTAATATTCCGGGGACTGATTTACTTCATTAAATCAGCCTTACTCCAAACACTCTTTAAAGTGTTTTCGAGTCTTCAAAATGATTTTTAAAAGTCAGAGCGGATCCCAAAACTCATTTTTATATTTAAGATCTTCCTTTTAAAGGGGATTTAAATACTCGCTCAAAACCTGGGGAATCCGGCTCTGTGGTGTATTTTATATTCGCAACGAGGTTGCAGATTTGGTAAATGAATTGATTACTTGCCCAACGTTCGGGAAGTAAGCCCATCTCATTGAGTCGGCATAAGCGACAGGCCGGGGTACGGTCTATTATTGTGTAAGTGGCTGGGTGGCAGTCCATCAACGCGTGAGGGACCGGGGTACGGTCGAGCGCGAGGTCCTAATGCGGCCAGGGTGATGACCGGTGAGGAATTCATCCATCTACAGTAGAAAAGGTTACTTATTGGTATCTTTGCCTGATCAGCGAGATATCGGGTTTATGCCAAAATTCTTTTCCTTTCCAAAATTCATTGGATGTTTCAAACTCTGTTCATACTTTACATAACAGAGGTTTCAGGAAATGTTTAAAGGGGTATATATATGTGGATATATATATACCGGGACTAAATAAAGTATCTCATAACTTTTTCATTCAATAATCTTTCAAAGATTGAATCTATTCAAGTCTTAACTTGTGGTCTCATCTATGGGATGTTTTCTTAAAACCTATAATACTTTGAACGGTGGCAGTTCAAGTAGCTTTATATATGATATAAGTGTGGTGAAGTATTGGTAACTTCATTCCTTGTTTTACTTATATCTAGTAAGTAATTATCTTGCATATGATAGAGATGCTATCAAGTATCCATTTAGATACTTATATTATTGTTATCACTATACATATTATCTTGCGAGCTGTAAGGCTCACTCTTGCTTTATTTCTTCATCACACAACAACAGTTAGGAGAGATGGCCAGACTCCAGCAGACCCAGCGCAAGCGCGTGGGAAGCGTCCCGCGTCTTCCCGCTGATATTGTAGCTGCTATAGCTGCAGAGGTAGATCCATTGTAGTTTAGACCATCTACTTTTGAGAATCAAATTATGTATAATTATAACTTGTGGCAGATAATGGCAATTAACTGTAAATTATCAAGTAATCATTTTGGGTTGTAATAATTTTAAATTGTGGATTCAAAGACTTGTACTTATTTCAATTTCATCTCTGAGACTATAACGAGTTGTGGTGTGTGTTAGTGTGGGGTCACAGCATGAGGTTATTTATTATTAATTAAGTGAAGTGATATTGTGGAAAGAAAGACCGTGACAACCCGGATCCCCGACCCCGGATCTGGGGGTGTTACAGAATGTGTTTTCTTGATATTTAGCCTTTTTCAAACTTGTTTGGATATGGTGAACAAAATAGTTTATGATTGTAGAGATATTGTCTTAGCAGAATTAAAATAACAAGCATAACAAACACAATATTTTAAAACTCACTTAATTTGTATTAATTAAGTTTGTCTTGCTACAAATTATTAGTTCTTTAAAATAAAAGAACTCAGCTTCTTCCCTTAGAGAGCAAAATAAAATTTCAGATCTGTTTGTTACTTTAAAAATAAAGGATCAGTGTTTACTTCATAGATTAGCAAAACACTGGTTTATACAGCATGCAATAAGATATACTAAAACCTTTTCTAAGTTATCTTTAATTCTTTATATTTTGGCTCATTAAATCTTTGCAAATCTTGTAGATCTGTGACCATCCTTTGTCAGTTAATCTTGACCGTTGATCTTGCACTCTTCAAGCCGGTTTTGCAGACTTTTCAATCGAAGTGAATAGATCGTTTGTTGATTGATAATTTTGAATCTTTAACTTGTCGGCATTATTGTATTTGAGCTTCATGTCGAGATCTCTAGTTTGTTCTATAGAGAAGTGAAATCTCGATAAGTATAATGACTTATCGAGATCTCTGAGTTCTCTATAAGTATATTTGGCTTGTCGAGGTCTCTGAGTTCTCTATAAGTGTATTTTACTTGTCGAGGTCTCTAGATCTCTACATGCAGAGTTTGACTTGTCGATATCCCTGAGATCTCTATATATATTTTGACTGGTCGATATCTCTGAGATCTCTAATAAGAAATTGACTTGTCGATATCTCCAATCTTCTCATCTTCATTTGACTTGTCAATATCTTTGAGTTCTCTCCATGCAAAAATGACTTGTGAATATCTCCATTCTGAAGTTCTCGAATGACTTCTCTATATAACTTGATCTGTGACTTGTAGATATCTTGACTTAAAATATTTTTCATAAAATATATTTATTCAACTCCAAGCTTCTATATATTTTCTCCGAGGCATGATCTTTGCTTGATCTTCTTCCAGAGTTTATTCTTAGGCTTGAAACTGTTTACAGAAAAATGCAATAGTCTAATCTTCTAACCATTTTACAGACTCAAAAAATACAACACATAATACAGATTTAGACTATCATACAACTAAATCTCAGGGTTGTCAATGTGACTTAGTCTTGTTATTATACAAGTATGTCTTGCACAATAATTTTAAATTTTGAGTTAGACTAATGGGCCTAAAATTTGGATTAGATTCTAATATGGATAACTTGTAGGTTAAGATATAAGGTTTTGTATCATTATAAATACATCACATTCGTCTTCCTCATTTTTAATATTAAAATTCGTAAGGCTCTTCTACACAAAAATCAATAATCTTGTAAATTCTTAAAAAGTTCATCGTATGTCTGAATTCATCATTTTTGGACTTTTCGGAAAGGTCTCTTCGTTCTCTACAACTTTCGTGTTTCGTGTTTTCCAAGAAGAAATCATTTAGAGGGTCAAAAAGAGTTAATTCAGATCTGATTAGGTTTTTAGGTAAGTTTTCGATCGATCATGTTTATATTTAATTATCAAAACTTGGGCTAAGTGATGATATATTTGATAGTATTATGTGATATAGAATATGTATCGATGTATAAATGTGATGTCTAGATGATAATTTGAGATCTTGATTTATGCCATGGTTTATGAAAAATATTGAATAAGAACTGAGGACCGTAGTCACCAGTTTGTAGTGACAATTTTCTGAAAATTTAGGCTTGTTATCACCGGTTTGTAGTGGTCGTGGTATGGATTATGAGTTTTGAATTATTATTGTTTATGTGGTATGTGTATTGTGTGTATCGAATAAGAATAAGAAAATGTATCGAAAATGTTTATTTTGTATATCGTATTATATAGATTATCATATTTTATTATATGTGTATCTGTTATTTGATTTGCTAATTGGATCAATTGGTTTCTTGATGGGCTGTATATTTTATTACTTATAGTTTAAGGTTTCGTTTAAGATTAGAGTAGGATAACATTGGAGTTCGAGGACTTAAAATTGGAATAGATTGACTTTTGGACTTCTACTTTTAGCTGCGCATTTATAATAGCAACCTTTGTAATAGACTTTTGGATTAATAATTGTATTTTCCAGTTTCGATTTAGAATTAATAGTCCGGAAGTGCAGGACATTACAGTTGGTATCAAGAGCATGCTGTTTTTCGGAGTGTAGTAGGTATGGGACTAGTACATTCCCTTGGATGCGTTCTTATGGACCGTAGTTTAAGTTTGACCTAAAGAATATTAAGGGGCGTAGACGTATAGGATTGTTGTGAATTTGGGGACCAAATTCTTTTTAAGGACGAAATTATTTAATATCCCGTAATTTTTAGAATTGGATAAATATTAGGAATTTAAAATTTGAATTAGACTAATGGGCCTAAAATTTGAATCAAATTCTAATATGGATAACTTGTAGGTTAAGATATAGGGTTTTGTATCATTATAAATACATCATATACGTCTTCCTCGTTTTTAATATTAAAATTCGTAGGGCTCTTTTACACAAAAAACAGTAATCTTGTAAAATTCGTAAAAAATTCATTGTATGTCTAAATTCATTGATTTTGGATTTTTCGGAAAGGTCTTTTTGTTCTCTACAACTTTCGTGTTTTATGTTTTCCAAAAAGAAATAATTTAGAGGGACAAAAAGAGTTAATTCAGATCTGATTAGATTTTGTGGTAAATTTTCGATTGATCTTGTAAGTGTTTTCAAAATTGTGTGTTATGCGTTTATATTTGATTTTCAAAACGTGGGCTAGGTGATGATAAATTTGATAGTATTATGTGATATAAAATATGTATCGATGTATATATGTGATGTCTAGATGGTAATTTGAGATATTTGATTTATCCCATGGTTTGTGAAAAATATCAAATAAGAACTTAGGACCGTAGTCACCGGTTTGTAGTGACAATTTCTGAAAATTTAGGATTGTTATCACCGGTTTATAGGGGTCGTGGCTTGGATTATGGATTTTGATTTATTGTTGTTTATGTGGTATGTGTATTGGGTATATCGAATAAGAATATCTATCGAAAATATTTGTTTTGTATATCGTATTGTATAGATTATCGTATTTTGTTATATGTGTATGTGTTACTTGGTCTGCTAGTTGGATTGATTGGTTTCTTGCTGAGCTGTATAGCTTATTACTTACAGTTTCAGGTTTCGTTTAAGATTCAAGTAGGATAACATTGGAGTTCGAGGACTTGGAATTGGAGTAGATTGACTTTTGGACTTCCGCTTTTAGCTGCGCGTTTGTAATAACAACCTTTGTAATAGACTTTTGGATTAATAATTATATTTTTTCAATTTCGATTTAGAATTAATAGTCCGGAAGTACAGGCTGTTACATTACGAGATTATATAAATATTTTAGTACTGATAGACTTGATGATATTTTTAAATATATTTTGATTATTCCCTGTTACGAACTTAGATATTTTGTACTTTTGTATATTAAATTTTATGGTGTGTTGGGCCACGATTTGTGGTGATCCATATCCATGAGACTGGTAGTGGCACTACACCAAAAACAGCCTGTTGTAACCAAAAAAAAGTTACAACAGGGTCCTTTTAGCGTTACTAAAGGCCAAAAACAGCCTAAGGTAACATAAAATTTAAGTTAGTTTTTTCGGTGATAGCTTAGGGTACCTAATCTAACATAAACGTCTCCTACTGTAACATGGCCTTTTTTGTTACCCTAGGCCCCTAAGGTAACAAAAAACAATCCAAATGTAACGTAAGACGTATGTTACAATAGAGAGACACGTAATTTTCAAAACAACATGGAATGCTGATGTGGCATGCTGATGTGGCAGTGTGGGACCTACATTGATGATGTGGCATGTAGTGACGTGGCATGTGGGTCTCACATTTATGGTGTATTTTAAGAACCTATAGTAACACTTTTAGTACTTAATGTAATATTTGTAAGCAAGCTACGGAAACATTTTACATTATCTACTGTAATAGTTTATGAAGCTAATGAACACTTTAACAAATAAGAAATTGAAAATGTGCTATTGATATTTAAGCAACCCCAAATTCAATAAAACATCCAAAATAACAAACATCTAACAAACATCCTCCTAAAACATCCAACCATCCAACTAAAATGTAACAACCCAAATCCAGGGTCAAGATTTGGTGTCACAAAACAATCTTTACATAAAATAAAAGAATATTTAATTAACCCCTTAAAATCTGGATCGTTTACAGGTTATGGTATGAAACAAGAATCTAACCCTTTTACAACTCACAATAACTAAAATACAAGTGTAGATACCTTTGAACTAATGCTCTTGTCACATTCTTCTAACACCTTCAACCTCTCGCAGCGGAAATTTCTCTAACTCCTGCTGTATATCAAAGCTATTCACTTTTATCCTTATCTGTTTCTGGCAGAAGTAAGAATTGACAAAGCAAGAGTGAGCAAAAAATGCCCAGCAAGTATATAATTTGAGTTTCAAGCATTAATATCAAAGAAAACTTCCGGAAAAAATCTTAAAACAATTTTAAACATTTCTATTTATTTGAGTGAGTTGAACGAATAAACATTGGCTGTCACCAGACTTTAATTAAAAATCCAAAAATGACAAGCGATTCCCGATTCATCTCCTGAATCAGGGTTTTGTCCGGTTTTGGGATCCTAAAACCATTCGAGAGAGATTGCCGTCAATGGCGATGAACAACAAATTAGACTGGACACTAGTTCGTATCTATATTCTGCTGATCAGTCAGAATATAATGCAGATCTATATCTCAATATATAGATCCAGTCGGGTGCCCAGGCACTACGGCCCATCTCGAGGCACCAGTCATCCCGGTCCTCAGGATTAAGACACACTTAATCCCCAAAACATCATCATTATCCAGCCCATGGAGTATTTTGATGTCAAATCATTTTGAATTCAAAATATCCCAGTTCAGGGTTCGCAAATAACCCGAAAGAATGGGTATTTGCTCAAGAGAGCAATCGAATTATAGGAACAAGAATAAAAGAACATGCATAATATGAGTAATTGCAGCGAAATGTAAAACATTTAACTATTCTGAACTTAGAATAGGAACGAATAAATCTTTGCAGAAAATTAGGAATACTTGTAGTATTTAAAAGGAAAATCCAGAATACTTGCCTTGATAAGCTTTAACCGCTATTACTAGTTGACTTTGGTTCAACTTGAACGTTCGGCTTTACCGTCAAACTACTATCCCATTTTGGATACGGTTCCAACACTCAGGTCTTTCAATTGGAACTTCGTTGACCTCAACGTCTAATGACTAGATCGTTCCTAGTCTGATGTCACGTCTCGGGTCTTCCGTCTAAAACCTACAGGGTTGAAATACCCTAATTAAGATATCTGCTTAAGCTTAACATCAACTCGCTATCCTATTCTACCCATATGATTTCATAACCGAACTCATATTTATATGTATTATTGAAATACACATAGCAAATATGGTTCACATCTTCGAAACTCGGTTCGGTATTTATTTTCGGAAAACACGTATATTTGTTGTTTTGAAAATAGGGTAATCGATTATTCACAAAACATCTTGTCACGTCACATAGGTAAGTTTTGTTAAATTTAATTATATATCCTTGTTCGACGTCTCCGATAATTACAGGTTGCATTCCCGTATTTTCGGAATTAATTTCCTGAAAATCGGGCAGCGTCTCCTTTGTTTATCGGCCTGCCCGTCGAACAATCCGACGTCAAATTCACAACACAACAACCAATCCAATTTCAAATTCGCAAGTCCCAACCACCGATACATTTTCATTATTTACAATTATTTATTATTCATTTTTCATTTCAAAATTTATTTGACAAACTAATTTTAGTTTTTATTTATTTATAATTTAGGACTAAGAATTAATTCATTACGGTCCACTGTTGACTCGTTAAAAGTCATTATCAACAGAGGCAAAATTTATTGGTACCCGATAAAATTCGGGTTTCCAAATAAATTCTACCGATTTAAGATACCATTGAAAGTTCCAATAATTTCAGGAATTTATTCGAAACTTTTATTAAAATAATTCGAACAAATAACACAAAGATTCATTCGAACTTTTCAACAGAAGTTCCAAATAACCAGAACAACATCATACAACAAATACAACAAACGCAACATCACAGGTAATAGAACACAACCACACTGGGAAACTGACAACCACGCGCCACCGTCCTCACCGGAAAACGGTGAGGGGCGGCGATTTTAGAGAAAAAAACAGGAGAAAAGAGACCAACTGAACTGAGATACATATATAAGCGTGCATATACATGCATATAATTAACCAACAGAAATAGAATCAAGACCGACAAATTACCACGGCTGCTCGCCGGATAAACGCGGCGGCCCGAACCGAAGTAACAGAGCCCCGATGGCAAAAGAAGGAAGGAAAATAGGAGGGGAGAAAAGAGAGAAGCTGAGAGAGAGAAAACAGAGAACAGAGAGGTTGGGAAAAGAGAGAGAGATGATAGGCGGCCGAGATAGAGAGATTGAGAAATCAAGAGATTGAATGAGAGAGACAACTACTGTGTGTCTGGGTTTGTGTATTTTTTTATTTTTATTTTATTTTATTTTATTTTTATTCTTTTATTTTTAATAAACCGACACATAGCACAGGGAGTTGCGAGAAAATGCCACGCATGTGTTTCGCAGACACATACCCCCTAATCTGTTCGCAAGCCCGATTTACGACACCGAATTTGAGTTTAACGATATAACGTGTGGGTGAAAATAATCTGAAAATTTTCCAAATAAATCTTAAAACTCTCGGAATAATTAATAACTAATAAAGTAAAATTTTTATAATTTTTAAATCATTTTTGAATCGGGTATCATATTCGCATTTTACGATTTAACGAATAAATGTGCAGGTGAATAAAAGCCAAGAAAATATTTAAAAGTTAATAAAATAATTTTTTCATAATTTTTAAATCATTCTAGAATTAAATACTGATTTCACAAATAAAAATACAATCAGAAAATCATTTAGAGATAAATAATCAATAAAATATTGATTTCTAAATTTTATCGACTCCTAAAAATAATAAATAAAATTATAAAACAATAAAAATAATTTTAGGAGCAATTTTAGCATTTACAAGAATAAATATTCAATAAAATCATTTCAAAAGCAAAATAATTCATACAACTCAATAATTTACTATATAGTTAATATTTGTACCCTACAGATCACACACAATTTGTAATAAAGCAAAGCATAGCTGACAGACTCATCAAGTATTTTATTTATTTAATAATTCGATAGTTATATTTACAGATCGGATCCAAAAATAGGTTACTTAGCCGCTAAGTAACTAAAAAGACTATACGATTTTAATATCAGAATTGGATAATTATCAAAACAGAGCTCCCTATAAAATACTTTATACAAAATTAAGGTGATAATGTCTCGCCTTTTGAGAATATGGATTTTTATCGATATATAAAATGATTTACGTATCGAAAATTTCACACCGGGACTCGTACAGGTCAAACTGTACCCCAGATCGAAAAAGTCAAAACATGAAAAGTGTTTAGAATTATCAGATTAGGTTAGAAAAGAGTTTTCGGAAGAGTTTCGGGTTGTAAAAATGCAAAAACGATTGAAGTGGGACGATTTCTGATTCTAAAAATAAATTTTATAACTATGTAAATATAATCATTATTAATTCTATAAATCCTTATAAAATCATATAATAGTCCAAAAATACCAGAAAAATACCCAAATTATCCATATTTAATTCTGGATAATTAAAAATTAAAATATCTTATTTTATCAAAAATAAACATCCAAATATTAATATCAATTATCAAATAATTCACCAAAATTCACATAAATCACATAACAATTATTTATTAATAAAAATAATTACATATTATTTCCAAGACGTTACATAAAACATCCAACCCTTTACTAAAACATCCAACATCCAACAAAAGTTAAACTATATAAACAAAAGTTAAACTAGTTCAGGACTTAATAGATAGCATTATACGCTTATAAACTTGAAAAATACTGATACTAGAAGCTGCTGCGGCCAGTTATTGATGTACCATATGCCTTACGGCTTGTTGCATTTGTCTTTGCTTTAGCCTTTGCAGCCCAATCATCACCATTAGGCATGAACTCGTAAAACATCATCTGCGAGCAATCCAAACACATTTTCAGATTATTTTAGGTAATTCAAAGTCAGCATAAAGCATGAAAGCACAACAGGATAGCATAAAGCTGGCATGATTACTTATGTAAACTGATCCTTTTACATGATCTGAAAAGGGGCAAGATACACCTTACATAAATATAATTGATTCGAAAAAGAAAATATAGTTCCTTTACAGTTGGAAAACAAAATTCAACTGAAATAGAAGACGAAGCAAGAATATTAATGTATAGAAATGGAGGTGGCTGCATTTAAAAGCTTGCCGTGAACATTAAATTTGGGTGATAATTTATGGCAAAAAATATTACAAATGTGACATTATCTCAAGCCTATGGTTGCATCTTGCAATTACCTGATCTGCAGGGAGGTTAAATGTTTTCTACCAAGTGTGAAAGTAACAGAAGGCATTGAAGAGAGGCTGTTGCAGTCAACAGCTGATCGCTATAGAAACATGTTGAAACTGGCCTACGATTATGAGTACTACATGAAGAGCAATGCCAGTTTGTGAGCAGATTTTTCGGGGTTGCGCCTATGATCACCATTAGAAACAGCCAATTAGTCATAATCAGTCAAAATGTACGGATTCAAGAATCCAAATTCTATGTAGGCATGTTTACAAAACAACTTCCAGTATATATCTTATACAATCAGCTAGAAAAAAAGTAATATATTAATTAATGCCAAGGGAAAATAAGTGAAGTTTCAAATATAGTAATGTACCTTTGATAACAACAAGTCCAATATGGTCTTTCCATACTAGGAAATGACATACTTGCATTCATGGATGATAACTCCTGAAGCTCCAATTGCATGATTAATCTGAGTAATCACAATCTGCAATGTGTACCAGACACACGGAATTTGTAAATTATTAGGTAGAAAACTAATCTGGGATGCCATATCATTTACAATAATTGACCAATGGAGGAAAGACCAAACACACGAAATTCTTAGTTTGTGCTTCATACTCAATTTGGTGTTACCTGTCTTATAGTAAGTTAGTGACTGATATATTATAAATTAAGTAAGCTCCATGTTCTAGAAGCAGCATATATTGTGAACATTTCTGCAGATCACTTCGGATCATAAAACAGATTTCTTTTAAGTTAAAAACAATAAATAATCTCTGTTGTTAATCATATTTCTGCAACTTTGACAAGGGTATATGTATATTACAGGTATGGATTTTCATAGGAGATGACAACAAATAATCATTTGAACTAAATTTGGAAATGTAAGATTGCATAAAGAATAACAAAATCAGCTGAAGAAGGTCAGCATTAAGACACTTACTTTTATATTTATATATATATATAAATTTCAGACAACACTGAAATGCTTGTTAAAAGAAACAAAACAGAAATAGACAGTATAAAACAGCTTAAAATACCAGTGACAAGCTTTGTTAAGCAGGAACTACTTGAAACTTACAAAAACCTCTTCACAAGTAGAATATATACATAATATAAACACAGTCATTAATACAATATTCATGACATTGCATGGGTTGGTATAAAGGTATTTGCCGACTGTGTTCACCATCTTACAACAAGAATTTAGTATACACAACACACAACTAGTTGTCCAAAATCCAAATCTATTTTATTCAATTCTATAAATTCCTGAAAGAAAAGTACTTGGTGGCGTACTATATATACCCTGGTTTTAGGACTTTGTTTTATAATGTTACCTTTGGGCAACTCGATATACGGAAGCAACGATTTAGAATTATAAAATTTACTTGGAACTTCTTTCAGAATTAATTGATTGCATGAATTTAAATACTCAAACATTCATGCCTTCACTGAGCCTCGAAGCCTCAAGCTCTGGTTAGGAGAGCGGTATTCCCTAGATTACAAGACTTGGTAATATTTAGTTTTGAAAATGGTCCATTGCAAAGTACTCTACATGTATCCCTACTTTGGCTCATTCCCTCAACCTAATTTTACTTAGAGGAGAGATCCACCAAACTAAAGGCACAGTCGCATAGGGATAATTAACAGCTTGTTATGTATATATTTTAGATATTCCCCATTGCGTTGTAATTCAATAATGAAGAACCAAGCTAAAGGCTGAACCTAGCTAGAGGCAGTCAGTTAAACTCAGACATTTGTTGCTTCCTGAACAAAGAGAACCGGTACTACACCAAGAATGACACACTCCTGTTTCGATTGACTAGAATCAGTACTGTTAAAGCTAGACCAGATGGTTGTAGGATAAAATTTAACTAGTATGAATGAACCCAATGCCAAAGAGGTAGTTGATCAAAATGCACACCAACATAATCAGGTAAAGACATAAACGTTAATCAACTTACAAGAATCCTAGAAAAAACTAGTCCAGGCATAAACCCAGAAAGTAAAAGGACACATGATGTTGCCAGGGACCACACCAGGATTCTATATTGAAGAACCACTCTGCAATAAGACAAATATATGACATAAGTCACTGCTGAATAATCCACAACAAATGTGGGCAGATCCTAAAGTATGTACTGCCATGATCAAAAAAATTATGATAATAGATAAAATATTTTATATAACACATATACCCTTCGGAATACTTCGGTTATTGCTTATTGATCCAGTGATCGAGCTTTCCCTAAACAGGCTAACTCGAAGCAAGATTGAGATGTTAATCTTTCACAAAGCAAGTATAATAGTAGTCAAACTACATCCTCTTTATAAAATAGCTAGCTTACCTTTAAACATTGTTAGAAATTTAGGTGCTTGATCATAGTTTATGAGCTGCAACAAGTCAATATTCCAGCATGGTCGATGAAAAAGATGAATTGTCACCCTGAAGCGCCAGGACCAGATTGAATTCTGTAAAAATTCATTCAAGAATTCCAATTCATTTAGAGGCATCAGATAAGATTAATTCAGAAACGGTGCAGGAACCAAATTAGAATTTACTTTATTGATACTTGCATAATTTAACTAATGGTTTAACATTTAAAAAAGTAGAAACTAGGAATATATAGTATACATTCCTATTTTCGGTAAAATTCCACTAATCCATGTGATTCCTATAAATACTTATCAGACTTATTTATAGAAATTTTATTTCTTGTTGCATCTTGATTTTGAATTACTTGCATATCACACATAATAAGAAAATCGAAAGTCCAATAGTTTTTCTCCAAGTTAATCTGTAAAGTGTATAGAACTACAATATATACCAATTTATAGTGTGAATAAAAACTCTCCCATAATGTTGTGTTCATATTCATCTAAGAACTTTTGTGACTAATTATAACTTCTATCCTCTAATAAATGTAAAAAGGGAAGGTCTGACATCTTTTTGTTTAATCCAAGTGTAAGTACAGTTACCACAAATAAACCTCAGCATCGTCTTCATTAGCAACTTAGGTAAAGTCACTTCAAGCCATATTCAAGTGACAACATTTTTAAAGATTTTTTGACCTTCCAAAGTAGTATATATGTATTATGAGCAGCAACATCAGAGTGAGCCACTGAAACTGCCACTATAGTTCTCTTTAAGAATTTCATTTACTGTATAACCGTCTTTTTAAGATGTTGACTGAGACCATTAATCATAGGATATATCCTCACTGATTTAGGTCGTGACTTGTCCACTGTGGTAAATTCATGGACCTCATTATCCAACTCAATCAAACTAGCCCCTGAAGGCTTTTGACTACCAGTGTTCTTCATTTTTTAACCTGACATCAAAAACCTTATCCTAATTTCCGACTGCAGCGTATATATTTGAAATCATAGAAAGATTCCCTGTATCATTTGGCTCTAGCTTAACTAGTTGATCATAGAAATTGAGAGGGGCAATACCAGTTTCAGAGTGCAAACTCAAAACTTAATTCACTGAACTCAAAGATCCAAAGTCCTGCAGTCAAAAACAATAGAACACGACAGTTAATTTTTATCAAATAAATCCATATAAATAACTACAAAAAACAAATACAAACACGCAATCATAATCGCAACCGTAAACGCAAACACATACACAAATACACACACACACAAGAGGGAGAGACAGAGAGGGACATAGAGAGAGAAGGCGCATAGAGAGAGAGAGAGATAGACAAGAAAGACAGAGAGAGAAGGAGAGAGAGGGAGAGAGATAAAGGGATAAACACAAATTGAGACATGAAGATATGGAGAAATTATTAACAAAACTACACACACCTTAAATTCCAAATAAAATATACCAAATAAACAAGGACATTTACAAAGCCCTAAATTAAAATAAAACCCTCAGATTGAAAATACCTTAAGAAAATGTGAAATCCCAAACACGAACACCTGAAGACAACTGAGCCCAAATTGAATGAAGTTAAAAGAAGAATGGAAGCCCTAATTGAAGCCTTGATCCCCAATTCAATTGAGCCCTAATTAGAAAGTCTCAATTGAGCCTAATTACATATGATATACATATTAGAGACTGATAATGGCGGCGAGAGAGAGTTAAATTGGTGGCGAAAGAGAGGTTAGCTAGAGAGAGGTCAGCGAGATAGAGAGGGAAAGTTGAGTGAGAGAGTCGGGTGTGAGAGTGAGATATAGAGAGGGAATGTGTTGAAATTTTTGTCCGAAAAATTTTAAAGTTTCTCAAATTTGGGCGGTTGGATCCCAAATCTTATAGGTATAAGCCCCAAAATTTGACCCGCTCTATGAGTCCAAACCTGAGTTTTATAATTATATTTTTTTTATTTTAATCATAAAATTTATAAAAAAACTTATAAAAAATAATTACTTATATATACTTTATTACTTTTATAAGTTAAATATGTACAATATTTCATAAAATATATTTTTAAAACATATATATGAGTGCTCATATAGTTAATCTGGTAAGATTAAATTAAATTAATATTTAAACTTAAAAATATATTATATTAATATTTTAATACCCTAAGCTAACATTTTTAAAAGTATGTTACAAGCTGTAACACTTTATAGCTAATGTAACATCATATTTTTAGCTAAGGTAACACAAAAATGACAATGTTACATAAGACCATATGTAGTATAGCTACGGTAACATATTGGGGTAACATATTTTTGGAGGGGGTTGCGATAGGTCATATTTGGTGTAGTGTGGGCCAACGGATTTTGATATGGATCCTGGGGTCTGCCTCCTCTCGCACACAATCAGAAGTTGATCATGTCAGAAGTGAGTGCTTATTTGTTGTCATGTACTGCAACATGATATTTGATGGAGGTGATAAGATAGAGACTAACAAGTATTTTGGTGTGGGGACAAGGAAGGGCGACGGGTGTCGCTAGTGTGACTTGTTTTGTTAAATTCAAATCTGCTTGATATTTATCCATACACGTTTACATATAATATTTTACACATGTACTCTCACTCAACCTTTTGGTTGATATATTCGCATGTAACAAATTTCAGGTTATCAAGTTTTTGTCGATCCGCGTATGAATGCTTAACTATCATAAGTTTGAGAAACTGAACACTAAAGTGTAATAGCTTTGTGTTAAATTAAATTCTATGAATCATTGTACTGGGATATAATAACTTACAAGGTTTGTAATAATAGTATGGTTGACTTTTATGCATATGTGATCTTAGATGTATATGTGTGGTAGCGCATTGATCTGGGTTTTGGAATACTTGTTTCGGGGGGTCACAAACAAGATGGTATCCGAAATAATATTGTCCATCTCAAATTCAAGGTCCTTCCCCAAGCTCTCAAAGACATAGACCACCTTTCCTGAAACCTTTTTAACCAGAGTGATTTGAAGACCTTAATACTTAAATTCTTCCAATTAGATAAAGAAAAAAGTCTTGAGTATTTGATAGGCAAGATTCCAATTTGATGCCAAAAGTCAAAGTTTAATTGAGGTATTGAGAAACTGAACACTAAATTATAATAGCTTTTTGTTAAGTTAAATTCTATGAATCATTTTACTGGGATATAACAACTTACAAGGTTTGTAATAATAGTATGGTTGACTTTTATGCATATGTGATCTTAGATGTATATGTGTGGTAGCGCATTGATCCGGGTTTTGGAATACTTGTTTCGGGGCGTCACAAACAAGATGGTATCCGAAATAATATTGTCCATCTCAAATTCAAGGTCCCTCCCCAAGCTCTCAAAGACATAGACCACCTTTCCTGAAACCTTTTTAACCAGAGTGATTTGAAGACCTTAATACCTAAATTCTTCCAATTAGATAAAGAAAAAAGTCTTGAGTATTTGATAGGCAAGATTCCAATTTGATGCCAAAAGTCAAAGTTTAATTGAGGTGTTGGAATTGAATATGAATATTGAGATCATTATGTATTTCTTCCTTTCATGTTTTAGGTGAATATAAGTTATCAAAATAATCAAATTATAATAATTTGAACCAAAAATAAAATTTGAAATAGGTATATAAATTATCCGAATGTGATGATGTTCATTGTTTTTTCATATTCTTTTACTAAGGACTACAAACTTTAAATGATTTGTATCTTTTTGAATCAGATTGGGCTCATGGTTGAACAAAAATACTCATGTATCAACCTCTAACCACATCTAATGATTCATTATAATACTTTATCAAAAATATTGATTCCAAATTTGGATGGGTCTTGTACAAAACTACGCATTTTTCTTTCCCAAATTCAAAATATCCGGGAGAGCTAAAAATCACCATAAATACTTGTTAAATACGCACTTCAAAGATGCGTATTCCATAAGTATTTAGAGATGTGTATTTCTTAAAATATTGAGCAATACACATCTGAGATTTTTAAGGTTTATATATTTTAATAATTTATAAACAAACAATAATAAATTTCACGGTATAAACGTTTATGATGGTGTGATTCAATAATATTGAATAAGTAAAACATGTATGTTGTACAAAGTGTGAAAGTATTTCTGCAAATTAAACATTTTTATAGAATAATGTTTCACTTGTAAAATGTGTGAGATTTACAATATTTTCATTAAATAGTAATGTTTATAGATAATGATTCACAATAATATATATGAATTTCAAAACATATATGAACTTCAATAATTTAAAATAAACTAGGGATTTTTTCCCGCATACACGCGCTCATAAAATTTAATTTTTATTTTAAAAAATAAATTATATAATTTTATTTAAATTTTTTATTATTAATATATAATTAATTCAATTTAAAGAGGTGTTGATATTTTGTTTCTGTTTCATTTTGTATCATTCATTTTTTCAGTCAATAAATATTGTTTTCACAGTTTTTTCAGTTTATAAATCAACTTTTGTTAATTATTCTTTTATCTATATTTTTATATAAACATTATACAATTGAAATATTTCTTTTATCAACATTGATCCATATCAATCCTCTATAATTTACAAAATTATATAACATTACATTAGAATTTTATTTGAGGTATAGCCCAATCCTGAATATATAGAATATATGAATTATAATATAAGTATGTTGATTTTTAACTTACAACATATAATTGTCAAAATAAAAGAAATTGAAGTAGAATTCATGTTAGTAATACCACATTTTTTAAATATTAAATAAATTAAGAAATTATGATTGTGATTTTCCAAAAGGTATAATTTATCGTTAGTCTTTTTCTTTATAAAAACTCTATACCAATGGTGATTACATAAATAAAGCATAGAAATCATACTCCTATAATTAATTTATTCTAAATATTATTCTATTATCCATGCCCAATAATAATTCATTAAAAACTTAATATTTTTTTTTATCACTAATTTACTCGTATAATTTATACGGTAAACCTAATAATGTCATATTTTCTTAAAAGGGAAACACAACGCTGTTGAAACTTAAAACTGTAATGGCTACATTGAAAAAGGTGAAATAAAATTATAACTTCCATGCCAACAAAATTCATCTTTATTTTGATAATTTTCTGCTTATTTTAAAAATTTTGGAGGCTTTCATTAATTTATTCATATTAGAGATTTCAACATCAAATATATATAGACCTCAAGATCTTTCACAAAATTGTATAAGTTTACATAGTTTGTTCACACTACAACTTTATTAGTTAATTAGAATAAAAAATATGGATATAATACTGAAATTTTTATTTACATACTATTGTAATTTTGAGAAAATTGAAAATGAATAGACTTGTAATTTCTCTTTTTAAAAAGGAAAATAAACTTGTAATTTGTTATACTTTTCAAAATTATTTGAAAAAATGAAAATATTTTAATATCCAAATTTCAAATAGGTAAGAGTACATGTATTTTTGTAAACATAATATTTATGTGTGAATTTTTACAATTACAAATGTATAGACATGACCCAAATAATGGTAAACTTTTGACTAAAATAACATAAAAGATACAAAAAAATCAACATAAAAATACAAGAGATCAATATAATAATCATGCCAAGAACCAATTAAATTAAAAATTAAAATCATCATGACTCTTTTATTATATATGATTTGTTTCATGAACAATATGAACAATACCACGTAGAGATTATCCAATTCTTCAAGAAAATCCTACATACTATTGCAGCATTTCAAGCATCCATAAGAGATGTTCTAATAACACAAACTCAATAATATCATTGCCATGTTTACTCACTTTTACTTCTTCAATTTCTCGTTAGATCACTCAAACAAAAACTCGGGTTTTACAGCATATTGCCGTATTGAGCACTTGCATATATCTACCAACTTCCCTGCATCAGCTACAACCTCCGGTGCTGCTAGAGTAGTTGTAACCACAACTACCACTTCACTCCTATCAGTACATACCAAAATAGTATGAATTTGTGATCAAAAAAATAGTATGATTTTTTTATCTTTCCAAGTTTATTAGACGTAACTAGCAACCATTTTCTTAATATGAGTCAACTCATTTAACTACAAGAAATAAAGTTTTAGATATATGACAAAAGAACAGTTACATATGGAACAACTAAATAAAACTCTAAAAATCTGATCATCTGAAAATACAGTTGGACAGAGTTTATAGTATCGTTATAAGTTCCTGGAAAACATATATTATCATAAGCATGCTTCATTTTTGTCATTCATCATTATCTTGATGCCTATAGCGAAACCACAAGCATGTCTATAGAATCTATTACTATATATGGCCATTTTCAATTTCGTATGGAATCTCCCTAAAACTATCCTGCAACCATAGTGTTATTCCCTAACAATACAACAAGAATTACAGAAGGGGGTTGAATGTAATTCTGGCTTCTTTTTTAGATTTATAAGAATGTTCTAACTCAATATATATATATATAAGTGTTTTGATTTGCAAAGTGCGGAATAAGGAATTAAGTAAATCAAACACAAAGTAATAAAAACACAAGTCTTTAAAACTTTCTGGTGGATTTGAATGTATCCATCAGATATATATATCGATTTGAGAACTCTGTGAAGCTCAAATTGGCTCACAGCTGCTTTACAAGTTGAACAAACAAACTATAGAGAAATTCTTGACAAGTACAGCTTTTTCTATTTCTCTTCTAAATATGTTTGCTTAGTTATTTCTTCTACTAGCTACACTTGGTTTATATATCACCAAGTTTACATGGTAATAAGACAGGATAATAAAACAAAACCTATTAAGTCTAACTCCATGCTTCTTCATTACTCTATTCCAGCATCTTTAAAAATCTTCATAACTTGCATGGAAATGGTAATGTTTCTTTGTTCTCAATTTCCTGCTAAACAGGCTGCCACATTCCTTTTGCAAACACCCAACGCATGTGACTGTGTTGTCACTGTCAACAGATATTTGAATTGATCATCCGTCGGGTACATGTTTGTTATCCATCAGGTAGCTTGTTGATCATCCGTCGGGTAGCTTGTTGATCATCTGTCGGGTAGCTTTGTTGATCATCCGTCGGGTAGCTTTTTGACACTTGACTCCATTTCATTTATGCAGAATTACAAGATATCTCATATTTACAATTAATCAACCTATTCTGCATATCTACTAGTAGTCAACATGACTCATATGCTACTACAGAATCTACACAAAGTTGTTTGCAGGAATATGCTACAGTACTTATTATTACATAAGCTACTCACTCGATGGATGTCTATTCATCATCCGTCGGGATTATATTGAATCATCCGTCGGGACTATATTTGATTATCCGTCGAGTGCTATAAAATTCACTAAGTTAAATCTACTAAGGTGTTTTGTCTAACTTATCATCGAGTTCACAACATATTCCTAACACATAGTTTTAGCAATGCTGCTACACTGCCAATGTTAGATGGAATGCTTCCATTTAGCCAATTAATGATCAGATCAAGAACATACGCACCTTGTAGTTCACCTAAAATTACAGGAATTGAACCAAATTAAAAGTTCCTAGATATATTCAAGTACAGTATTATACTCAAGTTTCAGATGCTAGATGAAATTTCTACTAAAGTTTCAAGAATTCAAGCTCTCCCATTTAGTATGCAACTTCACAAGACTAATAGCCGACAAATTCAAAGTCTCAAATTTCTCATATTAGAAATACAATTCAAAAATTCATCGGATAGTAAATTTTATCCTTAATGAAGAGAATTGCATAAACTAAACTTTTGCATTGATCATAGAAGTTTTCCAGAAAAAAGATTGCACTAAAATCTTGTGATATAAGTATTATTTAATGTAGTTTGATAGTTCTCCATTGAAACTGTTCTTTTTCATGCTCACAGCTCTGAAATCATTCCAACCCGGAATTCTTCAGGAGTGTCGAACATGAAGGAAAAGTATTTGGGATTAGACCAGTGAGAATATTTTTTTACATCAAAATAATATGCAATGTTCTGCATTAAGAAGAAGCTGATCAGGTATGAAATGAAATAGACTATTGTAACATAGATGAATCACCTGCAAGTTATTGAACTGGTAAAAATATGATAAATGGGCCAATAAAGTTTTTATTCGCCCGATGATAATTTTTAAAGAAACTCTAACTGATAGATTAAATTGTGGTGCAGCTCCAGATAATCTTAGTGCCTATTTTCCACTTTATGCAACACCTTTAGTGTTATGATAGAATTACCAAATACATTAACTTATTTGCAGCACCATGCAAATCAAGTTTGACATCAACCTTCATAATATATCAAACACTCTTAAAAAAATCACTTGATATCAAGATATATAAAACAGAAGTTAAAATGAAACTAAATAAGCATACACTCAAACTGCTTCCAGTTGCAGGTTAATTACTGAAAAGAAATGTGACACTTTTTTACATATTCTTGCATCATAATGCATAAGATTAAACTAAGCGAAATATGTTCAAAACTAAAAAATCAACATAATATAGGTATAAATATGATATTGCTAATTGATAACTTCTAAACGAAACATTTCCTAGCATACAATAAAATAAAAGGTGTGAATCTGATTAGGTGTATGCAATTCATCAAATGTATCCACATAAATGCTATTTTATGATGAATTATTCACATCTCTTATACATTTAAAAGAATAACCTAATATTAGAAATATCAATAAAGTCTTAAGATGGTAGGTGTCCTAGATAGCTTTCGATATCCACATACATGCTATTGTCACAAGATGATTGCTCTGTCTAAAGTAAATATAAAATTCTTATGTAGACAGTAAACGAATAAAAATCACATTAATCAAACCGGAAGCTTCCTAGAAAAAAATTTCTCAATCAAACCAAAGGCTTCCTAGAATATTCTAAGACGTTTCTCATTCTCGTAGTCATTAATCGTCTACTTTTTTTCTGCAGATGCAAACTAAATGGAGGCCTATAAATCATATTATCAAAAAATTGAGATCCACAATGAAAGGAAAATCTTGTAGGTAGTGAAAATAAGTGTAGATAGTTTTTCGCGCTATATTAATCCTTATCGCGACAGAGTTATAAATTACATCAAACTTATCCTATTTTGAATTTAAAGCATCAACGACCTTTAAGGAATATTTACTTAAATTAATTAAATTCTAAACAAAGATAATTGGTTCTAGACTTCTAAACTAAATGCCTGTATAGTTTGGAAATTTTATATTTAAAAAGTAGTTAGAATCTAAATAGTGGTAGCTATTTCTAAAATTCTGAAATTTTCATAATTTTTGTCCGATATTGGATTAATGTTTATGTAAACTTAAGTTTAGAATTCGTTAAATAACAAATAATAAATTTTGGTGATTATTAAAATTAAATTGAAATAGTTGCATCCTTGAAACTGACTTGAACACACACAATCTTCATGATCATTTGTATCATACTAATGTCATAAACAAAACTCAATGCAAAAATTAGTACAACATGATCACTCAATATTGACTTTGTTATTATTATTGAGTTTTCTAATGTTAGATATATTTGTGATGTCATGTCTAATAATAATTTGTGTTTAGTTTTCAGATCTTGACTAACAAGACAAATCAGGACTTAACTAGAAATCAGTACTTATACTGAAGTCAGAACTTAAGATATCAGAACTTAAGTTATCAGAACTTAAGATATTAGAAGATATTCATCCGGAGATAATATCAGGACTTAAGAAGACTTTTAGATAAGGAAGGCGGTTGATTGAAGGAAAGAAGATTAAGATAAACACAAGAAGAGATATGCATGGAGAAGAATTCTACGAAGAATAGAAGACTTGGAGGAAAAGATAACTAATTGATATATTTTAGGATGCAGACTTATATTCGATATCAATTAGAAGATTATCTTGTAACTGTGTGTCTATATAAACACAACATAGGGTTTACACTATAAGTGTTATCTTAATCGAGAATATTATTCATTGTAACCCTAGCAGCTCTCGTGATATTTGTTCATCACTGAGAGAGAACGGTTCCATTGTAATATTGTTTTATTAATAAGAATATTCTGTGTTTCATACTTGTGTTCTTAATTCGATTTGATTGTAGTATACACTGTATTCAACCCCCTTCTACAGTGTGTGTGACCTAGCAAGTGGTATCAGAGCCTATCTATTAACACATATACAGTAAAGATCCAAAATAATCATGTCTGAAGAAGAACAAACTCCAACCAAGCCCACCAAAACTGAAGAAACTCCAAAGACTCAAATCCAGAATCGATATGAGACTCTTAGGGTTTCCATACTGAGACCTTATGAGTATCCCATATAGAAAGTGAGGATGACTATGTTCCTGGAAGCTACAGATCCAGAATACCTTAACAGAATTAAGGAAGGACCACATAAGCCAATAAAGCTCTATATTGTAGTTGCAGATCAGCCAGCAAAAACTGTACCAAAGGAGAAAAGTGAGATTACTGCTGAAGATATCTCATCTATTGCCAAGGATGCAAAGGTAAGGCATTTGCTGCATAGTGCCATTGATAATGTCATGTCAAACATGGTAATTAACTGCAAGACTGCAAAGAAGATATGGGATGCCTTGGAAACAAGATGTCAGGGAACTGATGCAATTAAGAAGAACAGGAGGACTATACTCACTCAAGAGTATGAGCACTTTAAATCAAAACCTGATGAGTCATTAACTGGTTTATATGATATATTTGTCAAACTCTTGAATGATCTGTCACTGGTGGATAAGGAATATGATCTTGAAGATACTAATCTTAAATTCCTTTTAGCTCTTCCTGAAAGTTGGGATTTGAAGGCAACTACTATAAGAGACAACTATGCTCTTGATGAAATTTATGGTATGCACAAAAGTCATGAACGTGAGATGGATCAAAGAAGCAAGAGGAATGGGAGAAATTCAAGAACAGTTGCTCTTAAGGCTGAGGAGGAATCCCCCAAAGTGGTTGTCTCGAAGAAAGGAAAAGGAAAGGCTCTCATCACAAAGTCTGATACTGAATCATCAAGTTCAGATAGTGATGAGGATTTAGAAACTGAAAGTCTATCTGAGATGGATGCTGATGAAGAGATGATGAAATTGTGTGCTCTTATGGTGAAGGGCATCACAAAGATAGCTTACAGGAAATTCAGAAAGGGAAAGAAGTTTTCCAGTGGAAGTTCTGATAAGAAGGGATTCAGAAAATCTAAAGGCAAAGCAGGAAAGTCTGACAGAGGAGATTACTCAAATGTTAAATGCTACAATTGTGGTGAGAAAGGCCACATATCTCCTGATTGCAAGAAAGAAAAAGGTGACAAAGGCAAGGCACTTGTCACAAAGAAGAAAAGCTGGACATACACTTCAGATTCTGAACATGAGGTGAACTATGCCTTGATGGCAAATGCTGATAGCAGTTCTGAAGCTGCTGAGTTAAAGGTACCCCAAACAACTTATGCTTTTCATATTGATGATATTACTGAGTTGAGATCTTATCTTAAAACCATATTCATTAGCTATAAAGATCAGACTTTAACATGTGATAGGTTAACTTTTGAAAATCTGGCTTTTAAGAAAAGGAATGACTTTTTAGAAAAGGAGTTAGTTATGTTCCATCAAACTCAGAAAGAAAGAGATGATGCTTTTTATGTTAGAGATGAAGTGTTAAAATTGAATCAATCTCTAAAAACTGAGTTAGAAAAAGAAAGAGAGCTAATCAGGACTTGGATTAACTCTGGCAGAACAACTCAGAATTTACTAAGTAGTGGAAACTGGAAAGAGGGCTTAGGTTATGGAGATGATAAAAGTGAAACAGGAACTGAACAAATTAAGCCAATTATTGTTAAACAGACTAATAAGCCAAAGGTAAATCCTGTTAAGTTTGTAGCTAAAACTGTAGAGTCTGATTCTGAAAAGATGAAAGATATTAATACAGAAGTTAAGGCAGAGTCAACTTCTGACAAGGCAAAACAGGATAAACCAGCTGAAGTTAACATAGGCTTAATGACTAAGAAGCAGCTTAAGTATAAGCTGAAAGAGATTAAGAATGTAAACAAGGTAAAGCCACCTAGGAAAAATAGGAATGGAAAGGAAGGTGTAAACAAAAGCAATAATTATATGCCTGTTCCTAATGCTCCTAGAAAGAAATGCTATAATTATGGAAACTCTAACCATCTGGCTTCTTTTTGCAGGAAGAATAAGAATATAAACTCCTTACCTTCTAAGTCAGGAGTTAAGAGTCAGTCTGTTAGATTTAAGCCACAAAATCTTTGTTTTCATTGTGGTAGTATATGTCATTCCATTTATACTTGTAAGGAATATCATAGTTTGTACTATGATTATTATTACAAAAAACCTTCTTTGAAGAAAGTTGCTTTAATTCCTTCTAGTGTAAAGTATGATGCAAAGTCTGATACTGTTAATACTGATAAGAAAAATGTTAACATAAACTGTGATGTTAAATTCGCTGCAAATGTTAACAAACTTAAAAAGGCCAAAGGATCCAAGCAAGTCTGGGTCCTTAAAATTAACCATTAGTGGTCTTTGTGATTGCAGGGCAACAGGAAGAACATCCTAGTTCTTGATAGTGGATGTTCAGGACATATGACTGGAAATAAAGCCCTGCTATCAGACTTTGTAGAGAAAGCTGGCCCAGGAGTTTCTTATGGAGATGGCAACATGGGAAAAACTTTGGGATATGGCAATATCAATCTTGGGAATGTCATCATTGAAATAGTAGCTCTAGTCTCAGGAATTAAACACAATCTGCTAAGTGTTAGTCAAATCTGTGACAGAGGTTATCATGTGGATTTCTTTGAAAAACACTGTGAAGTTGTAAGCAAATCTACAGGCAAAGTTATTCTAAAAGGATACAGGCATGGTAACATTTATGAAGCCAAGCTTTCAGCAAGTTCTGATGGTTCTGTAATCTGTCTGTTATATAGAGCATTAATTGAAGAAAGTTGGGATTGACACAAGAAACTCTCTCATTTAAATTTCAACAATATAAATGAACTAGTCAAGAAAGATCTTGTGAGAGGACTGCCAAAATCAGTATTTGCTCCTGATGGCCTTTGTGATTCATGTCAAAAGGCAAAACAAAGAAAATCTTCATTCAAGAGCAAGACTGAATCTTCAATTCTTGAGCCTTATCACCTACTACATGTTGATCTATTTGGTCCAGTGAATGTCATGTTTATTGCAAAGAAGAAATATGGTATGGTCATAGTAGATGAGTTTACCAGATACACATGGGTGTATTTCTTGCACACAAAAAGTGAAACTGCATCTATCTTGTTTGACCATGTCAAACAGCTGGATAAATTGGTCAAAGACTCTGTGAAAATCATAAGAAGTGATAATGGCACTGAGTTCAAGAATATGATTATGGAAGAGTTCTGCAAAGACCATGGAATAAAGCAGTAATTCTCTGCACCTGGAACTCCACAACAAAATGGAGTTGTTGAAAGAAAGAATATAACTCTTATTGAAGCTGCACGAACTATGCTTGATGAAGAAAAATTACCAACCTACTTTTGGGCTGAAGGTGTGCAGACTACTTGTTTTACTCAGAATGCAACACTTATCAACAAGCATGGAAAGACACCATATGAGATGGTGAAGAAAAAGAAGCCAAATCTGAAGTATTTTCATGTATTTGGTTGCAAGTGTTTTGTTCTTAAGACTCATCCTGAACAACTATCCAAATTTGATCTAAAAGCTGATGAAGGAATTTTTGTTGGATATCCACTTTCCACAAAAGCCTTCAGAGTCTATAATTTAAGAACAAGAGTTATCATGGAATCTATCAATGTCTCTTTTGATGATAAGAAGATTACTGGACTTGAAGATTTCAATGATCATGATCAGCTGAGATTTGAGAATGAAGCTTTAAATTCTGATTCTGTAAATTCTAATAGTTTAAATCCTGCACTGCAAACTCTGATGGGTTAAACTCTGATGTTATTGAAACTGTGGTGACTATGCCAAAGGAAAATGCACCTGTTCAGGGGGAGCATATTGAAGATCCAACGACATCTCAAGAAGCATCAGAACCTAGAACAGGCTCTTTAAGTTCTGATTCATCAAGTTCTAATGGGCCAAGTTCTGATAATTATGGAAACTCAAATTCTGAAGGATCCAACTTAGAGTGCAAGATTTCAAGAGAGCATCAGAAAATGTTGATGGAGACAACATGGATCATGGGGGAACATTCAGTTCTAGAGATAACCTTCCATCTGCAAGGAAGTGGACTAAAGCACATACACGTGACTTGATTATTGGAGATCCTGAAGCAGGTATTAGAACTAGAACAGCAACATCAAATGAATGTCTCTATCATTCTTTTCTTTTTCAAGCTGAACCAAAGAGAGTGGAAGAAGCTCTTCAAGATGCTGATTGGGTGCAAGCAATGCAGGAAGAGTTAAATAAATTTGAAAGAAATAAAGTCTGGACCCTAGTGCCAAGACCAAAGAACAGATCAGTTGTTGGTACAAAATGGGTGTTCAGAAACAAAACTGATAGTGATGGCATAATTACAAGGAATAAAGCAAGGCTGGTTGCAAAAGGATATTCTCAACATGAGGGAATTGATTATGATGAAACATTTGTACCAGTTGCTAGATTGGAAGCCATAAGGATATTTTTCGCTTATGCTGCTCACAAAAAGTTTACAGCCTTTCAAATGGATATAAAAAGTGCTTTTCTTAATGGAGAATTGGAAGAAGAAGTATATGTTGAACAATCTCCAGGTTTTGTAGATTCAAAGTTTCCTCATCATGTCTACAGACTTGATAAAGCACTTTATGGCCTCAAGCAAGCTCCAAGAGCATGGCAAGAGACATTAGCTCAGTTTCTTCTGGAAAGTGGATTTAACAGAGGGACTATTGAAAAGACTTTATTCTATCTCAACCATGGAAATGACTTACTTTTGGTGCAAATATATGTTGATGATATCATTTTTGGTTCTACAAATGACAGACTTTGTACAAGGTTTTCCAAACTAATGCAGTCAAGATATTAAATGAGTATGATGGGAGAACTTAGCTATTTTCTGGGCCTTCAAGTCAAGCAGAATGAAGAAGGAACTTTAATTTATCAATCTAAGTACACCAGAAATTTGTTAAAGAAATTTGGAATGCAAGACTGTTCAAGTGCATCCACTCCTATGGCCACTGCAACAAAATTGGATAAGGATAATGGTACATCAGTAGATATTACTGATTACAGAGGTATGATTAGCTCATTATTCTATCTAACTGCAAGTAGACCTGATATCATGTATGCTACCTGTCTTTGTGCAAGATTTCAAGCAGATCCAAGAGAACCTCACTTAACAGCTGTGAAAAGAATTTTCAAGTACCTTAGGGTACAGCTGATCTGGGATTGTGGTATCGTAGGGAATCAGACTTTAAGCTAATAGGTTACTCAGATGCAGATTTTACAGGGTGCAAAATTGACAGGAAAAGAACAAGTGGAAGCTACCAATTACTTGGAGGCAGATTAGTTTCTTGGTTTAGCAAGAAACAAAAGTCAATTTCCACATCAACTACAGAGGCAGAGTACATTGCTGCAGAAGCTGTTGTGCACAGTTTCTTTGGATGAAGAATCAGCTACGGGATTATGGGTTAGAATTTTCTAAAATCCCTATTTAATGTGATAATCAAAGTGCTATTTCTATGACAGGTAATCCAGTTCAACACTCAATGACAAAGCACATCGGGATTAGGTACCATTTCATAAGGGAACATGTGATGGAAGGTACAGTGGAATTGTATTTTGTTTCAACAGATCAACAACTAGCAGATATCTTCATAAAACCACTATGTGAAGCTACATTTACAAGATTGGTAAATGAACTTGGAATGGTTTCAGGTTCTTTCTCTAAATATGCTTAGTTTATGTTCTGATTCATCAGACTTTATGATCAATATTTACTGATATTACTATCTTTATGACATCTGTGTTTCAATTGAAATTTACTTAAGTGTTGATTGTTGTCTGATGTGAATTTCTAAACTCTGATAGTGATATGAATGTTTCTGTGACTATTCAATCCAATGAGGATAATTGTGCTAGATGCTGACCTAGTAGTCTCTAATATACTAATGATCCCATGTTTGAAGTAATTGTTTATGTGGAAATCTTTTAACACAAGCAAATTCTGATATTGAGCTTGGTTAGGTTTACTTTGTGTATCTTATTACTAAGTCAAAAAAAAACTAGAATAGTGCTTCTTATCCAGTTAAGTTCTGATGTTTGTAAATCTGATAGATGTACTAAGTACTGATAAGCCTCACTTATCAAAAGAAAAAAAATAAAAAAAGAAATAAATATCAGGTACTCCTTTGAGATCTAGAGAAAAATTTATGTGGAAGGGAAGACCCAAGTGCATTGCTGGTATTAAGTAATATGCATTAGAAAAGCAAAATAAAATTTTCTTGGTGACTTTTCACATTCTCTGATTACTGGAGAAATACACTGATAATAGCATAAATTCTGATAAGCAGTCGTGACTCACTTACACTGAGAAGCCACTGTAAAAAGGAATTTCAAAAGATGCATAAAATGAGCACAAAAGAGTTGAGGTGGACTCATGCATGAACTCATTCTATAGTAGACTTCAGATTAATGACAGATTTTGAGCAAAATTCTTAGTTATGCCTTATTTCTAAGATGTACTGAAGTGAATCAAACTTTACTCTTTGTCTGATATTTAGCTTCAAAGCACACACTTACACTCCATATGAATGATGAAAATTACTGTGGTGATCAATGTTGTTTTAGATGAACAGTTTAAGTGTTAGTTGCATAAATTCTGAGGACAAGTTCTGATGGAAGTTCTGATGATTAAGTTCTGTTGAAACCATATCAGTATTTGTGTGAAGAATTACAGAAATAAACATTCACTTTTTGAGTAAAGGAGCCATATTCTGATGACTTTTAAATTCTGATAATAATCAAGTTATGATGCTGACGTGGTAGTATTTATTTCCTTGATTAATTTTTAGGTCAATACTTTAACGGTTATATTTTATCAGAATATTGGTTTAAGTGAGATAAAGACAGTAATAATCATTTGTTTAGTGGGAACAGTTTTCTTTGAAAAACTGCATGTGCATAGTAATCATTACTTATTTCCGTGCCCATTAACAACTGTCTTAACTGCTGCATGGCTGACAGGTGTAATGTCTATTCCACTTTTTAATAACTGTTGTCACGTGGGCTGTCTAAGTAAAAGAGATAAAAGATTTTTAAATCTTTTATTTACATTTCTATTCTATTCACTCTCTCTCTTTTTCTTATTCTCTCATATTTTATGACGGTTTACTATACAGACATTTTATCAAACACTTTTCAGGCATTCTAGTTTCTCACCTATTTTCAATGGCACCCAAGGATATAATCTTTAATGGAGCAAAGTTCGTCCCCAACAACTATGCTGCCATTCTCACTAAGAGTGAAGCTCCTTCCGAACTTCATTTTATTCAGAATTTCTTATCTCATAGTGAAATTGGGTTCGCATTGACACTGCCATCCAGTATATCTGGAACTCAAGTTTTGACATTCTGGCATACTGGACATTATGATGATGGTGGTAAGCATGGGACTCCAAGCATCATATTTACAGCAAATGAGGTTGAGTATGTTGTATAACACCCTCCAAATCCGGGGTATAGATTTGGGGCATTATTAACAACAATTACCAACTATACCTGCACAAGCGGAATATAAATATAATAATTACCCCGAACTATCACTACTCAGGATCTTTTAAGGGTTGAGTTTGAAAACAAGAATCATGCACTACACTTTATTACAAACCCAACTAAATAAAACCTGTCTCAAGAACTCCCTTTGTTACAAAACTTTATTCTATTTACAGTTTCACTACACAATCTTTTATTCAAACTACACAAAACTTTTATTCAACCCAACATTACTACTTATCCTGCTACACCTGATCTGGCACTTCAAAACTCTCTTCGGAAATAGGAAGGAACACTCTTGGTATAAGAGGGTTCCGCTGCTTGACTCGCTTCTTGACTATGCGGGTCCTGATGGGTTTCATTCTCTACCTTAACTATAAAACAATAGGAGTAACAATAAAAAGGGATGAGCCAAAATTGCTCAACAAGCCTGCAAAAATATATATATATAGTATAGAGAATGAGAAATGAGAGAAACAATAAGCTGCTGGTTGTAACAACCATCTGTATCTGTATATGATAATAATTTGCCAACACTGGCGAGTGCCAAATGAACAAGACTGGAACAAGAACCAACATATGCACTATAACCTGCTGATCAGTCAGAATATAGTGCGGATCTATACCCAACTGCATAGACCCAACCAACATTAGGAGTACTCAGGCAACTATGGCCTATTAAATAATGGTCTGGGTAAAACCCAGCCCGTAAAGTAACCATCCAGTCCAAGGCTTAGCATCCGGAATAATCGGAATGCTATTGATATACCCCAACACCAGTATATACCAGACTATAGGTAACAAGGGTAAAGGAATTGAAATATGAACAGGGAATTCAATAAATTGGGTAAATCAAGAATTGAAATGAAATGGAACAAGTGATAATAAATGGGTAACAGTGTATATGAACAATGATTATCAAAGATAACTGATATGAGAAAAGAATTATAATTCACTATTCTGAATTTAGAATAGGGGAAAAACTTGCCTTGCGCGTACTTAACCTGGTTTAACTCACTGCCTTCTGACCCTAACTTGCTCTGCCTTGCTAACACTGAACAAATCATGGAAAGATAGGTGTTTAGATAATTTACTACATACGTGTATCTTGAATTGATATCACGCAACCTTATCAGTCTACCCATGCGTTTCTATCTGACTCGCATATATATATACATACATTTATACAGCACATCTATTCACATAATCACATAAAGCACGTAGCACGTAAAGCACATAATTAATTTCTAGATTTATAATTATTTTTAGAATCAATTCTAGGCTTATACCTGTATTACTAGTCTTATCTGATTTTATTATAATTTTTCGGGATTTATTCAGCTCAATTATACCCCTACTAGGACCTACGAACTATCAATTATCACCAAACCACTTTCTTTCAGAAGAAATTATAACTTACAACTATTTTTATTGGATTCGTCTCATTTTTCTGAGTCCAGGGGTCTTCGTTTCGCTCGAATCAGACTAACGGTTGAATTATTATGAATTAAACAAGATTTAATTAATTAATAATTAATTATAAATAATTAATTATAATTAAATAATCCTTAATTATATTTTTAGATAATTATTTAATATTTATTACATTTTAAAATAATTAATCTCTAATTATTAGGATTAATTACAATTTACTACACTTATTTACTAATTATTAACGCTTACTCGATCAGATCGATTATTTACAAATAATCAATCGATACAATTAACTGATACGTTATTTATCGAATCATTAATTATTACTCGAATCATAATCTAACTCAAGATCAATTACTCGTATAAATACGAGTTACTCACAATCCTTACATAATTATCGAGCTATTATATTATTACTATAACTATACGATTAATAGTTATTTAACTATCGGTATTTAATTATATGATATGGATAATTATTACGATATTCTTCGAATAAACTATCGCTCGAATCATAATTTTAATTATCGAATCACTATTCGAATAAGTACAAGTTACTCATAATATTTAACTAATTATCGGATTATTAATCATATTATTTAATCCTTATTTATTAATTAATTACCTAATTAGTAATTAATTACCTAATTATTAATTAATTAGATAACTAATAAATAATTAGATAAATAACTAAATAAATAAATAAATAAATTCGAATTTCTAAATTACTAAAATAATTCTGAAATTATTAATTATATTTTTTTCAGAATTATAGTTTGATTTTTTTATTTGATTTTTTTTTATAATTTATAAAACTAATTTTCTGTTTTATAAACTAAAAGTAAATAATTTATTTTCAGAAACATAAACAGAGAATTGGGTTATGGGTTTTCAGGATCGAAACCGGGTCGAAACCGGGTTGGAAACCGGGTCGTCCTCGGTTATCGGGTCACGAAGAACAGCCGTCACCGTCCCAGAATCCGGCGACGGCGACGGGTTCCGGCGAGGCGAAAAACGAGCCTCCTGATCATCGTTTCTCCTCCTTTTTGACTCCGTTCGATTCCCCTGTGTTGCAGCAATCTCCCCACGACGTCAACACCCTCCTGTCACCACCCCATCGCCATCTCCGGCCAAAAGCCGAGCTCCTCCGATGAGTTCATCGGAAAACTACTCCCTACCCGGAATCACAACCAAACTTCGCAAAATTCATCTCAAATCAAATCTACAGACTTCTATAATCATTCCTAATAGTTAAAATCAATCAATAACATCTATAATTCAACGAAAACGAAATCAAAAATTTCAAAAACCAAGAACTCGTGCATCACGTTCCAGGGGTTATAAAATCAAAGTAAATACATGAAATCACTCCTAAGACTTCAATAAAACTAACTGAATCAACTAAACAATCAAACGATTCTTCAAAATCAAAAACCGAAATTCATGTCAAGAACATAAAAATCGATTTTAAGATTTAACAAACCTCAGTTGATGTTATTGATATCACTAGATTCGTCTCTTCACGGGGATGATTTTGGTTACTAGAGCAATTTCAGTGGTTCAGTGAATCTCCTACAATCACGATTTGATCTTCACCCTCCTTCAAGAACAAGAACTTCACCAACACTCTAATTTCTATTTTTTTCTGATTTTTTTTTTAATAATTAATTAACTAATAATTAACAATAATTCAGCTATTTATACTAGTAAAAATAATACCCCTAAATAAAAATTAAGGGGCTAATTACACTCCTAATAAAAATATTTGGCCCCAATTTTTATAATTTTTGGGTATTAATAATTAATTTTTAAATATCCAATAAATACAAAATAAATGCTAAAAATTCCCAAAAATTGTGAATATTACAAAAATGCAAAGAAAAATGATGTATGATAATTTCATGATCTTATAAAAATAAAAATGTGATTTTTGTGGGGTTATTGGTACCCGAAGGGGTCCGGAAAAAGTCGTTTTTCGCGAAAAAGGTCAATTGGTAAAACGTCTAGGGGTTCAGAATAGCGATACGGTATAGGGCATTTTTGGCAAAATAGGGCCAATGATTTTGTTTGAAATACGGGCTTTTAAAACATAGTTTTGAGCTGTACAGGTTTTGATATAATATATATAACTGACGATAGAACGCTCAATAAATATTCAAAACACGTTTTGATCAAAACAACCAACACATAACACATAGCAGTTAGGGTTCAACGACTTAACACATTTAATCACATAATAATACACATAATTTATTATTATTATAATATAATACAAGCGTAATTCCTCGGTCGTTACATTCTCCCCCCCCCCCTTAACAAGATTCTGTCCTCAGAATCTAATTATGCAAATAATTGAGGATACTTTTCTAGTATTTCACTTTCAAGCTCCCAGGTTGATTCTTCAACCACTGGGTTTCTCCATAAAACTCTCACTAATGACACAGACTTATTTCTTAATACCCTCTCTTGCCTATCTAGAATTCTTATTGGCTGTTCTACATATGACAAATCTGCCTGAAGTTCTACTGGTTCATACTCTATTACATGCCTTGTATCAGGATTATACCTCTTAAGCATAGATACATGAAATACTTTGTGAATGTGCTGCATATGGGGTGGTAGAGCTAACTCGTACGCAACTTTCCCAATTTTCTTCAAAATCTCAAATGGTCCAACGTATTGTGGCTTCAATTTCCCTTTATTGCCAAATCTGGTCAATCCTTTCCATGGCGATATTTTGAGCAATACGTGTTCTCCTTCCTGATAGTCCATATCCTTCCTGGCTTGGTTTGCATATCTGCTTTGTCTGTTTTGTGCGGCCTCGATTCGTTTTCGAATAAGATTAATCTTTTCTTTTGTCTGCTGAATTAATTCTGGACCCAAAATCTTGCGTTCTCCAACTTCATCCCAATGCACGGGTGATCTGCATTTCCTTCCATATAATGCTTCATACGGTGGCATTCCAATACTGGCGTGATAGCTATTATTATAAGAAAATTCCACTAGGGGTAAATGTTCATCCCAACTGCCTTCAAAATCGATCGCACAAACTCGTAGCATGTCTTCAATCATTTGAATTGTCCTTTCACTTTGGCCGTCAGTTTGCGGATGATAAGCTGTACTCATATTCAACTTCGTTCCTAGACATTCTTGGAATTGTTTCCAAAATCTTGAATTGAAACGAGGATCTTGATCCGATACAATTGATACTGGTACTCCATGACGCATCACAATTTCTTTGAGATACATGTGCACTAATTTGTCGAGCGAAAATCTTTCATTAATTGGTAGAAAATGTGCCGACTTCGTAAGTCTGTCAATGATTACCCATATCGTATCATGATTTGCCCTAGTCCTCGGTAGTCCTACCACAAAATCCATCGCTAGATGTTCCCATTTCCATTCTGGAATGTCTAATGGTTGCAATAACCCACTCGGACGTTGGTGTTCTGCTTTAACTCGCTGGCATGTGTAGCATTTACTCACCCATTCTGCTATCTCCTTCTTCATATTCGGCCACCAAAAGTTTTCCTTCAAATCGCGATACATTTTCGTGCTTCCTGGATGAATGGAATACTTCAAATTGTGCGCATCTCGCATAATTTCTTCTTTTAATTCTGCCACGTTAGGGATCCAGATTCTTGACGCAAAACGTAAAATTCCTTCATTATCTTTCTGAGTTGTAATCTCTTCTCCTGTTAAGTTGTCGTCTTGACTCATCACTTCTTCTTGACAACGGCGAATCTTTTCTAGCAACTCCGGTTGGAAAGTCATAGCGTAGATAGTTCCTGCAGATTCATTGGGAATATGAATCTCGATCTCCAATTTGTCAAATTCCTTGGCCAATTCTTCGCACGAAGTTAACCGATTCAATCTTTCTTTTCTACTTAGCGCATCTGCTACAACATTTGCTTTTCCTGGATGATAACTGATTGTAACATCGTAATCTTTAATCAATTCCAGCCATCGACGTTGTCGCATGTTTAGTTCCTTTTGCGTGAAGATATACTTCAGACTTTTATGATCCGTGTAGATTTCACATTTTTCACCGTACAGATAATGTCTCCAAAGCTTCAATGCAAATACAATTGCTGCTAATTCCAGATCATGCGTAGGATATTTCTGGTCATGAGGTTTAAGTTGTCTCGATGCATATGCAATGACGTTACCATGTTGCATCAACACACATCCTAAACCACGATATGAAGCGTCACTGTAAATAACAAAATTTCCTTGCTCGTCTGGCAGTACTAATACTGGTGCCGTCACCAACCGATTCTTCAACTCTTGAAAACTTTCTTCACACTTACTATTCCATTCGAACTTTTCACTTTGTCGAAATCTTCGATAATATCCTGCCAAACCTAAGAAACTTCGAACCTCTGTTGGCGTCTTTGGTCTTTCCCAATTCAACACGGCTTCAATCTTTGCTGGATCAACTTGAATGCCTTCCCTGCTGATGATGTGCCCTAAAAACTGCACTTCTTTCAACCAAAATTCGCATTTGGAAAATTTTGCATAAAGCTGCTCCTTCCGTAATATTTCCAATGTCGTTCTTAAATGCGCTGCATGCTCTTCTTCCGTCTTTGAATAGATCAAGATGTCATCAATAAATATAATGATAAACTTATCCAAATATTTCTTGAATATTCGATTCATCAAATCCATAAACGCTGCAGGTGCATTCGTCAATCCAAAAGCCATCACAAGAAATTCATAGTGTCCGTACCTTGTTCTAAACGCTGTCTTTGGAATATCTTCGGCCTTGACCTTTAACTGATGATAGCCTGATCGTAGGTCGATTTTTGAAAACCATGCTGCTCCTTTTAGTTGATCAAATAAATCATCAATGCGAGGTAAATGATATTTATTCTTGATAGTTAACTTGTTCAGCTCACGATAATCAATACACAGTCACATACTACCATCCTTCTTTTTCACGAACAATACAGGCGCACCCCATGGGGATACACTTGGCCTTATAATTCCTTTGTCAAGAAGTTCTTGCAACTGCTTTGCTAATTCCCTCATTTCAACAGGTGCCATTCGATATGGAGTTTTCGAAATTGGTTCAGTCCCTGGCGTCAAGTCAATAGTGAACTCGATTTCTCGATCTGGTGGAAGTCCTGGTAATTCGTCCGGAAAAACATCAAGAAATTCACAAACTACAGGAATATCTTCAATCTTCAAATTTCCCTTATCAATATCCCGTACATAGGCTAAATAAGCTTGACATCCTTGACGTAGCAATCTTCTCGTCTGCATTATTGATAGGAATTTCTGCTTTTGCTTCTCACCTTTAAATATTACCGTTTCATTTTCTTCAGTTTGCAATTTCACTCTCTTATTCGCACAGTCAATTTGAGCATTATTACTAGATAGCCAATCCATTCCTAAAATAATATCAAACTCCCCTAACCTAAAAGGTATCAAATCAACTGAAAAATGACATCTCCCTATCTTAATATCACAGCTCGGACATACTCGATCTACTGCAACCTGATCATTATTCGCTAATTTTATGACTAACACTTCATCCAACCACTGAACCTCACAATCTATCTTAGAGATAAAAGCTTCAGAAATAAAAGATCTAGTAGCTCCTGAATCAATCAATACCAAAGCATTTACGGAATTTACAGGAAGTGTACCTGCAACCACATTCGGACTCTGTACCGCTTCCTTCATTGACATGTTGAAAGTCCTTGCTCTGGGCTGATTTTGCTGTGGTAGTGGAGGTGGAGGTAATGCTAAAACTCTTGGAATACTAGCAGCCATTGCAATTCCTCTGCAGTCTTTGGCGATATGTCCTTTTCTCCCACATTGGAAACAAGTAACTTCTGCTTTTCCCATTGGACATTCTCCAGAATAGTGTCCCCTTTGCTTGCACTTGAAATACGTAACATTTAGCTTGTTGCAAACTCCTGTATGCTTTCTACCACACGTTCTGCAATCAGGTATAGGCGGTCGAATAAGCCTTTGCTGAGTTGGGGCAGGTAGTCGATTACCCATCCTCTGGTTGTTTTGTTCTGGTCTCCTAAAGTTTACTTTTCCTCGAGCTTGAAATCCCGGCCTTTTGTTGAAACGATTCTGAAAATTCCCTGGTCCTTTCTCTTTCTGAGCTGCTTCACTTTCTCCTTCAATAATCATAGCCTTCTGAACAACAGCCGTATAAGTTGTCAGTTCAAACACAGCTACCCTGCTACGAATCCATGGTTTTAGTCCTTGCTGAAATCTCTTGGCCCGCTTCTCGTCCGTATCCACCTGCTCTGGAACAAACCTTGCCAATTCAGTAAACTTGGTCTCATAATCCGCAACCGAAAAGTTGTCTTGTTTCAGCTCCAGGAACTTGATCTCCATCTGGTTCTTCATAAAACGAGGAAAATATTTCTCCAAGAAAAGATCAGTGAATCTGTTCTAGGTCACCACACCTTCTTCCAAAGCTTTCTTTGATTCCCACCAGTAATTAGCTTCGCCTTTTAGAAAATAGCTAGCGAAATCCGTCTTCTGTTCTTCCTCAACCTTTACCAACGAAAAAGCCTTTTCCATCTCTTTCAGCCAAGCTCTCGCTTTTGTAGGATCTGTGGAACCCATAAATTCCGGTGGCTTCACCGACTGAAATTGCTTGAAAGTAGTCGTAGGTGCTGCTGGTGGTATTTGATGTCCTGGATGAGCGGCTTGCTGTAACATCTGTTGCTGGAACTGCTGTTGCTGCTGCTGCATTTGTTGTTGCATCATCAACATCTGCTGTTGCATGAGATTAAATATCTGATCCATCTGTTTATTATTATTTTGGCCCTCGGTGTTTCCATTCGATGAGTCGGGCTGCGCTTTTCTCTTAGGTGCCATTTTTCTGGTAAATAAATAATGGATCTTATTTAATAACAGTATATTAAACATATATTAAAACAGTCGATTCGAGAAAATAAAATAACTTATTAAATAACTGAATAGATAAAACAGTATGATATGTTATTTTTTTTTATTTTTTTTTTACAACATAGTCGTGAATAAAACTACATTTATAAATATGCAATGGTACTGAAATAAATGTAAATGCTTAAATGACTGGAAATAAAATAAAGAAAACGTGCTAAAGATTATCTCATATATATATAGGTAGAACACCAGCTACAGGTGTCAGTGCTTGATACAAAAACCTATGATATAACAGTCGTACTGCTACTACTATCAGTCAGAGTCAGTAGCTACACTCATACAATACTATACTGCCTCTATCTACAAAATATACATAATACAGCACTCATCGATCTGCTGGTCTCAAAATCCTGGTGGTACGTGGCTCAACTCCTCCTGCACTGCCTCTAGCACTGCCTCGGTAAGTCCTAATGCTCTGCGATATGCTGTCTCCGCACTAAGATCCTGCTGTCTTAAATCAGTAAGCTGCTGCAAACTAACCCGGTGAATATGATGTAGTCTCTCTCTCAGTATATAATCCGGTCGTAATGCTCTGATAGGACCATCCGTCTGTGTCTCATACAATCCAAGGATCTCTCTACACTGATTCTGCCATCTAATCCTCTCCTCCCTCTCTGCCTGAAAGCGCTGGTAAGTCACGGTATGATACTCATGAAGATCAGTGCTGGAACCTCGAGAAGGTAATGGTCCATCTACCACGATCTCATCTATAAACTCCGGCTGAGGAAACTGATAAACTCCCGGAACAGGTGCATAAATGGCTAATGGGGCAGGAAATAAGACAGGCTGCTCCATAGGCGCATACACGGGCGGCTCTGCCTCTGGCTCCATCGGTGGCATCTCTGGAATCTCGACTGGTGGCATATGAATCTGAGGCTCTACATCCTCCCACTGCGGAAGATCAACCATATCAGGAATATCAAACATCGGAAACTCTAATGGTGGAATATCTGGTATTTCTGGCTCAACGTATGGAAAATAATCTGCAAAACCTGGTACCTCCGGGGGAAGTGGTATCTCTGGTGCTGGCTCAGGTGGCAATGGAGGTAAGATCTGCCCTGACACTGGGGCTACTACCTATGCATCCACTGGATCTGTCTCGGTCCTCTCCGTAGATGATGATAAAGAAGCCATCTAATATACATAAAAATAATAACACAAAAACAATCAAATCACAATTCTATAACTCATAACTTCTAATCACATAGACAAACAGTCCTAACACTCTTACTCTCATCCTATCTTATTTTCCTATCTTATCTTAATCCTAACATTCTTATTTTCAAAGGTCAATCCTAAGCTCTGATGCCAACTATAACACCCTCCAAATCCGGGGTATAGATTTGGGGCATTATTAACAACAATTACCAACTATACCTGCACAAGTGGAATATAAATATAATAATTACCCCGAACTATCACTACTCAGGATCTTTTAAGGGTTGAGTTTGAAAACAAGAATCATGCACTACACTTTATTACAAACCCAACTAAATAAAACCTGTCTCCAGAACTCCCTTTGTTACAAAACTTTATTCTATTTACAGTTTCACTACACAATCTTTTATTCAAACTACATAAAACTTTTATTCAACCCAACATTACTACTTATCCTGCTACACCTGATCTGGCACTTCAAAACTCTCTTCGGAAATAGGAAGGAACACTCTTGGTATAAGAGGGTTCCGCTGCTTGACTCGCTTCTTGACTATGCGGGTCCTGATGGGTTTCATTCTCTACCTTAACTGTAAAATAATAGGAGTAACAATAAAAAGGGATGAGCCAAAATTGCTCAACAAGCCTGCAAAAATATATATATATAGTATAGAGAATGAGAAATGAGAGAAACAATAAGCTGCTGGTTGTAACAACCATCTGTATCTGTATATGATAATAATTTGCCAACACTGGCGAGTGCCAAATGAACAAGACTGGAACAAGAACCAACATATGCACTATAACCTGCTGATCAGTCAGAATATAGTGCGGATCTATACCCAACTGCATAGACCCAACCAACATTAGGAGTACTCAGGCAACTATGGCCTATTAAATAATGGTCTGGGTAAAACCCAGCCCGTAAAGTAACCATCCAGTCCAAGGCTTAGCATCCGGAATAATCGGAATGCTATTGATATACCCCAACACCAGGATATACCAGACTATAGGTAACAAGGGTAAATGAATTGAAATATGAACAGGGAATTCAATAAATTGGGTAAATCAAGAATTGAAATGAAATGGAACAAGTGATAATAAATGGGTAACAGTGTATATGAACAATGATTATCAAAGATAAATGATATGAGAAAAGAATTATAATTCACTATTCTGAATTTAGAATAGGGGAAAAACTTGCCTTGCGCGTACTTAACCTGGTTTAACTCACTGCCTTCTGACCCTAGCTTGCTCTGCCTTGCTAACACTGAACAAATCATGGAAAGATAGGTGTTTAGATAATTTACTACATACGTGTATCTTGAATTGATATCACGCAACCTTATCAGTCTACCCATGCGTTTCTATCTGACTCGCATATATATATATACATATATTTATACAGCACATCTATTCACATAATCACATAAAGCACGTAAAGCACATAATTAATTTCTAGATTTATAATTATTTTTAGAATCAATTCTAGGCTTATACCTGTATTACTAGTCTTATCTGATTTTATTATAATTTTTCGGGATTTATTCAGCTCAATTATACCCCTACTAGGACCTACGAACTATCAATTATCACCAAACCACTTTCTTTCAGAAGAAATTATAACTTACAACTATTTTTATTGGATTCGTCTCATTTTTCTGAGTCCAGGGGTATTCGTTTCGCTCGAATCAGACTAACGGTTGAATTATTATGAATTAAACAAGATTTAATTAATTAATAATTAATTATAAATAATTAATTATAATTAAATAATCCTTAATTATATTTTTAGATAATTATTTAATATTTATTACATTTTAAAATAATTAATCCCTAATTATTAGGATTAATTACAATTTACTACACTTATTTACTAATTATTAACGCTTACTCGATCAGATCGATTATTTACAAATAATCAATCGATACAATTAACTGATACGTTATTTATCGAATCATTAATTATTACTCGAATCATAATCTAACTCAAGATCAATTACTCGTATAAATACGAGTTACTCACAATCCTTACATAATTATCGAGCTATTATATTATTACTATAACTATACGATTAATAGTTATTTAACTATCGGTATTTAATTATATGATATGGATAATTATTACGATATTCTTCGAATAAACTATCGCTCGAATCATAATTTTAATTATCGAATCACTATTCGAATAAGTACAAGTTACTCATAATATTTAACTAATTATCGGATTATTAATCATATTATTTAATCCTTATTTATTAATTAATTACCTAATTATTAATTAATTACCTAATTATTAATTAATTAGATAACTAATAAATAATTAGATAAATAATTAAATAAATAAATAAATAAATTCGAATTTCTAAATTACTAAAATAATTCTTGAAATTATTAATTATATTTTTTTCAGAATTATAGTTTGATTTTTTTATTTGATTTTTTTTTATAATTTATAAAACTAATTTTCTGTTTTATAAACTAAAAGTAAATAATTTATTTTCAGAAACATAAACAGAGAATTGGGTTATGGGTTTTCAGGATCGAAACCGGGTCGAAACCGGGTTGGAAACCGGGTCGTCCTCGGTTATCGGGTCACGAAGAACAGCCGTCACCGTCCCAGAATCCGGCGACGGCGACGGGTTCCGGCGAGGCGAAAAATGAGCCTCCTGATCATCGTTTCTCCTCCTTTTTGACTCCGTTCGATTCCCCTGTGTTGTAGCAATCTCCCCACGACGTCAACACCCTCCTGTCACCACCCCATCGCCATCTCCGGCCAAAAGCCGAGCTCCTCCGATGAGTTCATCGGAAAACTACTCCCTACCCGGAATCACAACCAAACTTCGCAAAATTCATCTCAAATCAAATCTACAGACTTCTATAATCATTCCTAATAGTTAAAATCAATCAATAACATCTATAATTCAACGAAAACGAAATCAAAAATTTCAAAAACCAAGAACTCGTGCATCACCTTCCAGGGGTTATAAAATCAAAGTAAATACATGAAATCACTCCTAAGACTTCAATAAAACTAACTGAATCAACTAAATAATCAAACGATTCTTCAAAATCAAAAACCGAAATTCATGTCAAGAACATAAAAATCGATTTTAAGATTTAACAAACCTCAGTTGATGTTATTGATATCACTAGATTCGTCTCTTCACGGGGATGATTTTGGTTACTAGAGCAATTTCAGTGGTTCAGTGAATCTCCTACAATCACGATTTGATCTTCACCCTCCTTCAAGAACAAGAACTTCACCAACACTCTAATTTCTATTTTTTAAGATTTTTTTTTAATAATTAATTAACTAATAATTAACAATAATTCAGCTATTTATACTAGTAAAAATAATACCCCTAAATAAAAATTAAGGGGCTAATTACACTCCTAATAAAAATATTTGGCCCCAATTTTTATAATTTTTGGGTATTAATAATTAATTTTTAAATATCCAATAAATACAAAATAAATGCTAAAAATTCCCAAAAATTGTGAATATTACAAAAATGCAAAGAAAAATGATGTATGATAATTTCATGATCTTATAAAAATAAAAATGTGATTTTGTGGGGTTTTTGGTACCCGAAGGGGTCCGGAAAAAGTCGTTTTTCGCGAAAAAGGTTAATTGGTAAAACGTCTAGGGGTTCAGAATAGCGATACGGTATAGGGCATTTTTGGCAAAATAGGGCCAATGATTTTGTTTGAAATACGGGCTTTTAAAACATAGTTTTGAGCTGTACAGGTTTTGATATAATATATATAACTGACGATAGAACGCTCAATAAATATTCAAAACACGTTTTGATCAAAACAACCAACACATAACACATAGCAGTTAGGGTTCAACGACTTAACACATTTAATCACATAATAATACACATAATTTATTATTATTATAATATAATACAAGCGTAATTCCTCGGTCGTTACATGTTGTTACTCCGGGAGCAGTTCGAAAAGCCCTACACCTACCTAAATCCTGTCAATTCAGTTCTGCTCTGGAGGAGCCCTTGCTACAGCAAATGATGGCTAATCTTGGATATGAAAAGAGTTTGGCTAAGTTGGGTCAACTCAAATGCCCATATATTCGAAGGGAATGGAGCTTCTTCTTCGATTGCATCACACAGTCTCTCCACCCTTGAAGAGATGGAAGAAACAAAGAGCTAACGGGGACATAGCTGAGTCAGATTCAGAGGATGTGGAAGCAGCAGCTAAGGAAGGGGATCAGGAATCTCTGATCCCAAAGGAGCCAATTATGATTGAATCCCTTCCATCTACACAACCAGAATTTGCTGAAGCCACTGAATCTACACCTCCACAATCTCCAATTCAAGATCCAGAGACTGCTACATCACCAATGCCTACACCTCATGTGTCTCCTATCATTGAACAAGTACATGCTGAAGACCCAGGTACAAGTGTTGAAATAGACATTCACAACTTGAATGTGCCTGAAGTTCTGTACTTAGAAGCTCCAACTATTCTTCAACATACTCCACCAACAACACCAATTTTAGATGTTGATTGTAATGCAGATATTCCAACAATACCTCTTCTGAATCTAGATGATGAAGATCAAATATTAGGTGAGCATCAGAATTTGGATGTTGACCAGAACTTAGAGGATGATTTTGAAACCTCTATAGCCTCACACACTATCATTTCATCAGAGGAAGTTGATTCTGCAGGCTCTGTAAGTTCTGATGCTGCAAATGCTGACCATACTGGTGAAGCTGCTACAAATCTATATGCTGATGCAGCTGGTCCTTCAGGACATGCACCTCAACAAGTTCTAGGCAAAGCTGATCTAATCAAGCACTTTGTTAGAGAGGATGCACCAGTACCTTGGAGTGAAACTCCAAGAGGAAAAGATTGGATCAAGGAGTGGAACAAAGTTGATTTTGTTCCTACTGCAAATATTCTTGCTGAGCACTTGGCTAAAGCTGATGAGATGCTGGTGAATGATGACTTCAAAGCACAACTCAGAGTTACTGCATTGAGTACCAGGCACCTTCAAGGTCAACACTCAATAACTCAAGCCAAGGTGAACAAAATTCAAGAAACACTGATTCAGCAAGACATGAATGTCAAATCGGAAAAGAACAGGTTTTTTAAGCCAGCCTTTGACCGCATTGGGTATATAGAAAAGACTCAAGAAAAGCAGCAAGCTCAAATATCTGATATTTTAAAGAATCAAGCTGCTCAACAAGATTAACTCAATGAAATCCAAAACTCTGTGGAATTGCTTGTCTCTCTTCTTCTACCAGATGATGCCAAAAAGGGGGAGAAAGTGATTAAGTCCAAATGCAAAATTGATCAGCCACTGAAGGGTAAGGATGATGGAAATGATGACCAGGGAAACTCTGAAAAGGGTAGAGGTCATGGTCAAGGCAAAGGCTCTTCATCTAGGAAAGCAGGAACTTCTACACAGAGATCAAGCTTTGATGCTGATAGAAGAAAAAGTTCTGATAAGCAAGTTCTGACTAAGCCTAATGTTCAGATACAGGGTGAGAGTCAAGAATCACAAAAGTTTATGCAGACACTGAAGTTCAAGGGGAGGGAAATAACAGTCTACTATCAAGACCCCAAGTTACAGAAGCTGGATGAAGAAATTTCAAAAAGACTATTTCTCAAAGACAATCCAGGAATGGACTTTGAAAGTCTGAAGAAAGAAGAAGCCAGACTTAAAGTAAAAAATGACAAATTCAAGTCTGAAGCTTCTATTACTGCAAAGAAACCTCCAAAGCCTAAGGGCATTGTGATTAAAGAGAAGACAAACTCTGAGGCAACCAAATCTGAATCCAAAGCCAAATCACAAGTAGAGGTAGATCCAAGGTTCAAGGGCAAAGCCAAAGTTGATGAACCTGTAAATATATATATGCCAATCATGGATCTGGAAGCAAAATCTCATGAAGATACTAGTCTGATTTTGAAGAAGAAGAATATTCAAACAACCTCTTGAAAGGAATATGTCCTAAGTCCAATCATGTATTAGGATTTAGGAATAACTTCCTGTGTAATCTGTTTTGATATCATTGATATCAATAAAAGACTTGTTTTGTTTTTATTACGGGCTTTATCTATTTAAGTGTTTAAATAAGATATACCATAGTTTAGAGTAAAGCTTTTTATGGATTATGATGAGATCATAATAGTGAGACCTAAAAGATGATAACTCTAAACTTAAATAGTTCCTGGTCGTAAGATTACTAACTGGTAATTAATAATCCGTAGAGATCGGTACATACTATGCTTGCTTCATTAGAGAGGATGTCTGTTCTCATAGACATTTGTGTGGTGACACTATAGCTAGTATGTAGGTGCTTATTATAGAATAAGTTCACTGAACATGACTCGCCCAGCTGAACAACTGATGGAATTCACTCACGTGTCAGCAGTTGTTCACTTAGTGATAGTTGTACAAGTATCCTTAGACTTGAGGTCATCATAGTCATCTTGTGTACACTGAACTATGCTTCGATTTAGTTCTTAGTCTCCAGGGACAATTATTAGGGCTCTACTGGGTATAGGAATTTGTACACGAAGATAGTGTATGATCAATAAAGGATCTACCCCTTCCAGTGAAGGAAGCGAATGTTCAAGGCTGATCCACTTATGCCAGTTCAGGAATCTCTGGCCAGAGTGAATGAAATTAGAAAGGAGTTTCTAATTTGCATGGAACTAAGCATAGTAAATGGTAAGCAAGTGATTGAATTATATAGGCTTGACACGAGATCCATGCCTTGTATTTAATCGGGACATTGTAGGGTAGAAGGAGTTTATTGTACGGTAACTATTCACTGAATAGGTTCTTGGTATTCTAAGCAGTGAATTCGTATTATCCGGATAGTCACGATATGCTGAGAAGTATCCCTCACGATGTAGAATAAATATGATTAATTAATTAATCATATTTAATAAATTAGAGAATTTATATAAACAATGATAAAATAGTTTTATTACTATTTATTTCTACTACCGGCTTAATATTGAACCTACAGGGTCACACCATAAAAAGAGAATGATTTAATGGTGGAGAAATTAATTAATAATGGCTAATAATTATTTATTTGTGGAATATATAATTAATTGGCAAATTTAATAATTGATTAAATGAGATTTAATTGATTATAAATTAATTAAGAAAAGTTCTTAATATTATTAATTAAGGATTTAATTTTTGGAAATTAAATCAAGAGAGAGAATTATTTCTAAAGTGTTTAGAAAAAGGATTAATAATTAAAATGTGTTTTAATTATTAATGAGAATAATAAATGGGCTAATAATAATAATATTTATGGGAAAATTTCAGCTGAAAATTTTGCCTATAAATATACTATTATAAACTCTATTTTTATTCCAACCCCAAAATTTTATAAAACCTAATTCTCTCCACCTCCTCCTCCTCCTTAACGTCATTTTCTTGGTGGATACCGGTGGAGTGCTTCACGTTTGAGGAGCAGCTGCTAAGGATCTCCGATTGTTGCTTTTGGATCGCATATTAAAGGTTAGTATTCGATCCCTATGTTTTTACCACGATTTATATGCTTTTATTTGGATTTAATATATGTAAAAGTGTTTTACCATACTTCCGCTGCGATTAAAATCCAACAATGGCATCAGATCTTAGGTTGTATGCATATAGATCTGTGGTAAAAATTTCAGAATTTTATGTGCTTGTATGAATTAATTATGATTTTTACAAGTTATATCATGGATTAATTTTGTCTGATGAGAAATCGTTTCTCAGAATAATTTTGAATGTTGATCTGGGTTTTACAAGTGTTGTAGATCATCTGGGTATTTTTTTCATAATTTTATGATGTATAGATTTTTTATTATGAATTTTTGAAGTTCTTACAATTAAATTCGTAATTAAATAAACATATATATATATATATTATTTGTTAGTATGTATATATATATATCTGTACTGCTGCTGTGTTGAATGCTGCTGCACGGAGAAAAAGCAAAGTAAGGAACATAAGCTGTCAGGCACGCTGTTCGAGAAGAAGACAGATCAGGTGCGGCTGCTGCAGGCGCGTGTGGCGCACGCGCGCGCGGGGGGTGGGGGTGTCGCGCATTCCGGGAATGCGTTACACCCTGTGGCGCATTCGCGGAATGCGTTACACCTTTTAATGGCTTAAAAGGGCTGTAACGCATCACCGGAATGCGTTACAGGGCTTGTAACGCGTTCCTGTAATGCGTTATAGCCCGACTGTCCACATTAAATTTGATTTTCTGGGAGTTTAGTAACTCTGTTTTGGGCGTGCAATATATCGTTGGATTCGTTTTTCCGAGACGGATCTAATGGTGTGATCAAATTTTAGTTTATATAAAAGTTTTGAACTGTTTATATTTCCGAAAGTGTTTTAAAGCTGTTTTAACTATTTTAATTGCTTTTAAATGCTTCATGTGATACATAGAGATGTATAATGCTTAGACCAATATGCTAGATGATATAACATGCCTACCTTGATGTTTATTCATGTTTATATATGTGATATATGCTTAGTTTATCATGCGATGATAGATTTAGGTGAACTTAAATGAAAATAAGGTGTTTGTTAGACAACCTAGTATAGTGAAATTATTTCATAACCTTAATAACAATATTATGAATACAATCATGAGATTCTTGGGTTTATGAAACACGTAATTGAATATGAATTTTCGATATGAGAGAAAGGATGATTCTGTCAACAACAGATTGCTATCTGTAAGAAAGGGTTATTAAGTGACGCCTCTTGACAATGCTCCACCCGATCTGGGAATCATCTGATTATTGATTATTGATATGAAATATTTAATTTAAAAGGAAGAATCTCTTTATAATATGATTATGATTGTAATGTAATATAATCCCTCTAAAATTAAATAATATCAATTAGTAATTGGCCAATGACACAACGGGCTTGTGTCGGTCATGGCCTTCCAACATGATAGAAAGTAGTTCTTATTTTTGAATCATTATCGGTTCGCGCTACAGCCGAGGGCTTTGATTTCGAAATAATAAATACTTGTCTATTACATAGAGATGTGTACGTTGAATTAGAATCTAAAGGTCGGTACGTGCCACAGCCGTGGGCCGTTGGAGACTGATTCAATTGTACGGAATGTTGGGTTAGACTTGACTTAGAATATTGAGTTTGTCGTGCCACAGCCGTGACTCAATTATTCAAGAGGCTAAAGTTTGATTAGGGAATAACATTAGATGTAATTGACAAGAGTTGTCTGCCTATTGAATATTACATGGCGGTTCGTGCCACAGCCGGGGTTGTGTAATGGAATGTAGGATCCCTATTCCCACTAGCATTATAAATGCATAATTTTTCACGTAGGGGGTTGAATAAATTAGATAAACTAGTGGGAGCCACTTATAAATAAAGACCCGGTTCATATAGTGTTTTAAAATGAAATCGAATATTTGCTAAGTGTTGTTATGTGTTTATCATTTACAGATTTACTTTATACGTCATGTCTTCTACACTATCACTCAGGAGCATACTAGATGGTCACAAGTTGACTGGTCCTAATTATGCTGACTGGCTTCGAAACTTGAGAATTGTTCTCAGGATTGAGAAGCTGGAATACGTGATTGACTCACCTAAGCCTACTGAACCTGCTAGCGATGCGCATAATGATGAACATGTTGTGTATCGTAAGTGGATAGATGATGCAAATGTTGCTCAATGCATCATGCTAGCTTCCATGAACATTGAGCTACAAAAGTAACATGAGCATATGGATACTCACACTATCCTCATGCATCTACAAGAGTTGTATGATGTGGCAGGGAGGACAGCTCGATATGAGATATCGAAGGAGCTGTTCGATTGTAGGATGTCTGAGGGATCATCTGTGAATGACCATGTACTTAAGATGATCAATTTGATTGAACGTCTTGGACAACTTGGTTTTGCCATGGATGGGGAGCTGAGCCAAGACTTGGTCTTGCAATCCCTTCTGAGTTCGTTCTCGCAGTTTGTTGTGAACTTTCACATGAATAAGTTGGATGTCAGCCTGCCTGAACTCCACAACATGTTGAAGACTGCAGAATTGAATTTTCCCCCTAAGAAGAGTTCTGTTCTTCTAATTGGTGAAGGTTCCAATCCTAAGAAAAGGAAGAGGAACTCTTCTAAGAAGAAGAAAGTAGGTGAAGAAAAGTCGGTTCCACCAAAAGCTGAAGACCCCAAGAGCAAAGTTGTTTGCTTTCACTGTAACAAGGTGGGGCACTGGAAGAGGAACTGCAAGGTTTACCTTGCAGAATTGAAGAAGAAGAAGGGTAGTGAGACTGTCGCTTCTGATTCAGGTATGTTCATGATAGAAGTGAATATGTCATTAAGCCAAATTTCTACTTGGGTATTAGATACCGCCTATGGTTCTAACATCTGCAATTCGTTGCAGGGACTAAGGAGAAGTAGGACTCTTAAAGAAGAGGATGTAATTCTACTGATGGGAAATGGAGCAAGAGTTGCTGCTGAAGATGTAGAATCATTTCATTTACATATGCCTACGAGCAAGACTATTGTTTTAAATAATTGTTATTTTGTTCCTTCGATTGTGAGGAATATTATTCCCATGTTAGACTTGGCTGGATTTTCATTTATTATTGAGAATAATGAATGTTCTATTCTTAGAGATAATATTCTTTATGGACGTGGTGCTTTAAATAATGGTCTGTATGTATGTGACATAATTTACTTCAGATTGAACAAACTAATAAAAGAATAGGGATGATGAAAATCTCACTTCATTGTGGCACTGCAGTCTCCATTAGTAGACATGGACAGAGGACTGCAAATTTGCTAGGAATGGTACACACAGATGTATGTGGACCAATGTCTACGCAAGCCATGGATGGATTTTTCGTACTTCATTACTTTCATAGATGATAGATCTAGATTCAGATATGTGTTTGATGAAACACAAGTCTGAAGCCTTTGAAAAGTTCAAAGAGTATAAGTATGAAGTGGAGAAACAAACCAAACATAGTATTATAATTCTTCGATTAGATCGAGGTGGTGAATACTTGAATGGAGAGTTTCTGGATTATCTCAAAGTAAATGGTATAGTCTCCCAGTGGACGCCTCCAGATTGGTATCTGAAAGGAGAAATCGAACTTTGTTAGACATAGTTCGGTCCATGATGAGCTATGCAAATCTTCCAGTATTCCTATGGGGTTATACATTGGAAACCTCAGCATATTTACTGAATAAGGTGCCTCCCAAAATTTGTTCCTCAAACTTCGTATGAGATATGGAAAGAAAGGAAACCGAGTGTTAAACACGTTAAGATTTGGGGATGTCCAGCTTATGTCAAGAAAGTTGACCCAGATAAGCTGGAATATCGATCCGTAAAATGTAGTTTTGTGGGATATCCTAAAGAGACTTTAGGATATTACTTTTACACCGATCATCGGGTGTTTGTCTCCAGACATGCTACCTTCTTGGAAAAGGAGTTTATCCTTGAAGGAAACAGTGGGAGCAAAATTTGAACTTGATGAAGTTCAAGAAGCACAAACTACTACGGATCAAGTGGAAACACCTGTTCTGACTGAACAACCTTTTGTGGAACAGCCCATTCATAGAGCAGGGAGAGTGTCTCGCCAACCTGAGAGCTAATATGGCCTTGTCATTGAGAATGACAATGAGTTGTCGATCATTGATGATGACGACCCTGTGACCTATAATGAGGCTATGAGTAGTGTTGACTCAGAGAAATGGCAAAGTGCCATGAAATCCGGAATGGAATCTATGTATACGGTATACGAAAGAATGATTAGAACAGATGGGCAGGTGGAGACCTATAAGGCCAGGCTTGTGGCAAAAGGATTCAAACAAAGGCAATGGATTGACTTTGATGAAACCTTTTACCTGTAGCCCTGTTAAAATCAGTTCGGATTGTGCTTGCGATTGCTGCTTACTACGACTATGAGATCTGACAAATGGCCAGATGGTTTTCTTTCCAAGGGAAATGAAAACCTAGTGTGTAAGCTGCTGTGAACCATATATGGTTTAAAGCAAGCCTCTCGTAAATGGAACATCCGTTTTGATGAGACAATCAAAGAGTTTGGTTTTATCAAAAACGTAGATGAACCATGTGTCTACAAAAGGGTTAGTGGGAGCACGGTAACATTTCTTGTATTGTATTGAAATAGAGTTGACACACATAACAACATAGCAGACCCACTCACAAAGCTACTTTCTGAAAGTCACTTTGATCGTCATAAAGACAAGATGGGTATTAGATACCAGAGTGATTGGCTTTAGTACAAGTGGGAGATTGAAAGGAATATGTTCTAAGTCCAATCATGTATTAGGATTTAGGAATAACTTCCTGTGTAATCTGTTTTGATTTCATTGATATTAATAAAAGACTTGTTTTGTTTTTATTATGGGCTTTATCTATTTAAGTGTTTAAATAAGATATACCATAGTTTAGAGTAAAGCTTTTTATGGATTATGATGAGATCATAATAGTAAGACCTAAAAGATGATAACTCTAAACTTAAATAGTTCCTGGTCGTAGGATTACTAACTGGTAATTAATAATCCGCGGAGATCGGTACATGCTATGCTTACTTCATTATGAAGGATGTCTGTTCTCATAGACATTTGTGTGGTGACACTATAGCTAGTATGTAGGTGCTTATTATAGAATAAGTTCACTGAACATGACTCGCCCAGCTGAACAACTGATGGAGTTCACTCACGTGTCAGCAGTTGTTCACTTAGTGATAGTTGTACAAGTATCCTTAGACTTGAGGTCATCATAGTCATCTTGTGTACACTGAACTATGCTTCGATTTAGTTCTTAGTCTCCAGGGATAATTATTAGGGCTCTACTGGGTATAAGAATTTGTACACGAAGATAGTGTATGATCAATAAAGGATCTACCCCTTCCAGTGAAGGAAGCGAATGTTCAAGGCTGATCCACTTATGCCAGTTCAGGAATCTCTGGCCAGAGTGAATGAAATTAGAAAGAAGTTTCTAATTTGCATGGAACTAAGCATAGTAAATGGTAAGCAAGTGATTGAATTAGATAGGCTTGACACGAGATCCATGCCTTGTATTTAATCGGGACATTGTAGGGTAGAAGTAGTTTATTGTACGGTAACTATTCACTGAATAGGTTCTTGGTATTCTAAGCAGTGAATTCGTATTATCCGGATAGTCGCGATATGCTGAGAAGTATCCCTCACGATGTAGAATAAATATGATTAATTAATTAATCATATTTAATAAATTAGAGAATTTATATAAATAATGATAAAATAGTTTTATTATTATTTATTTCTACTACCGGCTTAATATTGAACCTACAGGGTCACACCATAAAAAGAGAATGATTTAATGGTGGAGGAATTAATTAATAATGGCTAATAATTATTTATTTGTGAAATAAATAATTAATTGGCAAATTTAATAATTGATTAAATGAGATTTAATTGATTATAAATTAATTAAGAAAAGTTCTTAATATTATTAATTAAGGATTTAATTTTTGGAAATTAAATCAAGAGAGAGAATTATTTCTAAAGTGTTTAGAAAAAGGATTAATAATTAAAAGGTGTTTTAATTATTAATGAGAATAATAAATGGGATAATAATAATAATATTTATGGGAAAATTTCAGCTGAAAATTTTGCCTATAAATATACTATTATAAACCCTATTTTTATTCCAACCCCAAAATTTTATAAAACCTAATTCTCTCCACCTCCTCCTCCTCCTTAACGTCGTTTTCTTGGTGGATACCGGTGGAGTGCTTCACGTTTGAGGAGCAGCTACTAAGGATCTCCGATCGTTTGTTTTGGATCGCATATTAAAGGTTAGTATTCGATCCCTATGTTTTTACCACGATTTATATGCTTTTATTTGGATTTTATATGTGTAAAAGTGTTTTACCATGCTTCCGCTGCGATTAAAATCCAACACCTCTGACAGAGCTCATGTTGTTCAAGATCCGGACTTTGTAAATTCTGATATTACAATGAGCAAGCAGCCTCTGACAGAGCTCAAGTTATCTTGACATCAGAAGAAAAGGAAACCTCTCACATTGCTCATGTTAAACCTTCAAAAATTCTACTACCTGGGTTTACTAAAGCTCAACAATCTACTCAACCTTTGAAGACTACATCAAGTGGTTTTGAAGCAAGAGTTATTGGAGGGAAGGAAGCTAGAGACAAATTAGGATTGGGTAGTTCTAAAGAAAAGAGAGTAAATAATACTACCTCTGATCCAACTTCTTTGAGTGAACCAGGAGTATGAACAACTCCTGAAAGATTGAATCAACTGGAGTCTGTACAAATGGTTTACCACTCTGTATTGAAAGAAGATATCATGTTATATTTTATGACAGATGGGAGGGTATTCCAGATTAGAAAGAATGCTATTCGTTTGAAGTACTCCGAAGAATTGCAACATGTGCTATTTCTACTTCAAGTGAAAAACATATCAACAGATGGTGCTGCCAGTTACTTAAAATTTGATATTCAAAGGCAGAAGAAACTTTACTCTGTAAAGTCTGACAGGCCATACTATCCAAAGTACAGAGCTCACAATGGTGATATAGTTGAGATGAATCCTAATACCTCCAAAATCACTACATTTCTTGGTATTAAGGGTCTTGAATTCAATCTAGAGTGTGATAAAGCCTATGTCATTAGACTGGATCAGGATATAAGGAAAGCAAAAATAAATGATCTCAGGGCTTCTATCTTTCAGACAGGTGAAGATACAGTTGAACTTAAAGATGCAAAAAGGAGGATGCAAAATGAACTTGAATATGATGAGAGGAGTTTGTTAAAGAAATATCTCAGAACAACTCCTGACATTAAAGAGATCACACACTGAAGCCAAGTCAAGAACTACAGCTGATAAATTTTGAAGGATATACAGGCTAAAGCTGATATCAGACTTTAAGGATGGTAAAAGCTACAAGGACTGTGAGTTGTAGTTATCTAGTCAAATTCTTTTATGCATTTGTACTTAATGTTTTTGACATCATCAAATATCTATTGAACTTGTATATTATGCTAATTTACAAGTTGGGGGAGATTGTTAGATATATTTGTGATGTCATGTCTAATAATGATTTGTGTTTAGTTTTCAGATCTTGACTAACAGGACAAATCAGGACTTAACTGGAAATCAGTACCTATACTGAAGTCAGAACTTAAGATATCAGAACTTAAGTTATCAGAACTTAAGATATCAGAAGATATTCATCAGGAGATAATATCAGGACTTAAGAAGACTTTCAGATAAGGAAGGCGGCTGATTGAAGGAAAGAAGATTAAGACAAATACAAGAAGATATATGCATGGAGAAGAATTCTATGAAGAATAGAAGACTTGGAGGAAAAGATAACTAATTGATATATTTTAGGATACAGACTTATATTCGATATCAATTAGAAGATTATCTTGTAATTATGTGTCTATATAAACACAACATAGGGTTTACACTATAAATGTTATCTTAATCGAAAATATTATTCATTGTAACTCTAGCAGCTCTTGTGATATTTGTTCATCACTGAGAGAGAACGGTTCCATTCTAATACTGTTTTATTAATAAGATTATTCTGTGTTTCATACTTGTGTTCTTAATTCGATTTGATTGTAGTATTTACTATATTTAACCCCCTTCTACAGTGTGTGTGACATAACATCTATTGTTAGTTAATTTTGGAAAAATAGCCAAGAAATTGAAAATGCATTACTTATAGTTGCAAGCAAATCTGAGTATTTACAGCTACTTGGCAGCAGGTTTGAAAATATGAACGTCTATATAACTATATATCTTTATTCAGAAATTTTTTTGAATAAAAGTTTAGCATTTATATTTTTACTCAAAAAATATATAGATATGTTTTCTTTAAACTAAAATCACTTAAACCACTTTCATTTGAAAAAAGGGAATATTTGAATTGTATAAATATATTATCCATGTACAATGTATTAAGCAACAATTATTATTATTAAAAACAAAATATTTTCATTTTTATTTTAATTAACATTAATTTATTGATATTTTGTATAGTTTGCATAGTAATGTAATATTATCTTAAAAAGTGAAGATCACGGTTCAACAAAATTCGTCATTATTGTTGACAATCTCTCCTCTTTGTAAATAATTTAAATTATACAATTCTACGTAAATATTTTGTAATCGATTAATTCAATTGAGGGAGAGGTATTGATATTTCTTCCCATTTCATTTTTTCGGTTGATAAATATTATTTATGCAGTTATATTAGTTTATAAATATTGTTTACACGATTATGTTAGTTGATAAATATTTTTTACGTGGATATAAATATTAAACACATTAAATATATGAGCTCAAACTCAATTTCTGTCAATTACTCCTCTAATCGCATTAATCTATAAAAAACTTTAATATAAAAAATAATTTCAATATTATTTGACATCAAATTACGGCGGCCCCTACAGTTTAAATTTTGGAAAATTGAAAAATATAAATATTAAACATTAGTTATTTTAATATATGTTAAATTTAAAATTACAGTGTTGCACAAACATGAAAATTAGAGCATTAAAATACGTCAATTATTATGCTAAATGAAAAGTTTAATTCAAAAATATATTTCAATATTACCCGATGGCGTCTTAGATGCCTCATAGTTTAAATATTATAAAATTAGAATATTTTTTTCCCAACAAAACTCTATAACAAATGCTCTATAAAAATAAATACTTAATGTTCTTTTAACATCCTATTTGAGATGGATTATTGGAAAACTTTTCACCTGTCAAACTAATTAGAAAATAAAGTAATAAAAAAATGGAATTCATGCTAGTGATACAATATGATTTAAATATAAAATATCAAAATTTTTAAAAAGACAATTATATATATATATATATATATTTTAAGTATTTATTGTGCTGGAAATTTACAAATATACAGTTTCTAAGCACAAGAGCATGAAATTTTTACAAATTATTAGAGTGATTTTTTAAAATTCAAAGTTATAATTTATCATTAATTTTTTTAAAAAAAAGTGTATAGAAAAAGAGATTACAAATAAAAGTATAAAAATCCGACAATGATATTGGCTTTTATGTTTTACACTTAAATAAAAGAAAAACATATATGTATACTAATAACATGTTCAATTTTTTTTAGTAAAAGTTTAGCATTTATATTTTTTTCAAAAAAAATATTTTTTTTTTAAAAATATATGTAAATATATTTTCTTTACACCTTGTTAGAACATAGGGAGAATTAGAATTCAATATAAGTATATCATCGATGTAGGATGTACTAATCAATAAAGATAATTTATTAAAATTATAACATTTACATTCTCATTTAAATTATCATTAATTTGGTAAATATGATTCGATAACGTAATAATATCATAATTTCTTTAAAGGTGAAACTCGTGACCAACAAAATTATCATTATTTTTAACCATATTTCTTTTCTAAATTTTTAAAAATTTTCATTAATTCATTCAATATTTGAGATTAATATAAAAATATAATAGACCTCAAAGTCAGTATTACATAAGGTTATATAAGTTATCCACACTTTTCATACTTTTATATTACACTTTTATCTTCATAATATTTTTCTGTACATATTTTGAATGCGTATATTAATTTTATTAGTTATATACAATAAAAAGTATACATATAAACTAAATTTATTTTTTATATACTATGATAGTTAGTTATCTGATTTTTTCAAGAAAATGTAAAAATGAATACACTTTTACTTTGGCTTGTTAACAAAAAAAAAATAAACTTGTAATTTGTTATACCTATACAAAATTATTTGATAAAAGAAAGATTATTGTACATCCATACCTAGTATATTAACCTTATTATGAACCCTCATTTTAAAATTTAAATTCTTGACTTTTATGCTAATATTTTAAATATAAGTGCTTTCAAATTTTAATATTAAAATTATTCTTAAATTTCATGAATATTTTTTGCTCAATATTTTGATTAAAAAATTAATAACATTTATATAAAAAGAAATAGGAAAATAATAATTTAAACTTTAACAAATTAATCTCTAGATTATATAATTTTTAAAATTTTAAATTTCCAGTGGAGTTCAAATTTTGCATTTAAAATCGTCCAAAATATTGCAATATAAGTATTATAAAACAAAATAAAACTTAAAAGTACATATTGGGAAAAGTAATATTACTATTGCAGTAAAAATTACTAAAAAAATTTCCTTAAACAATCTCTAAACATTACTAAAAATAGATTACTACTGCAGTAAGAAATTTTCGCGGGAATTTGGAACTCTATGCTGCAAGAACCTTTTCCTGAGTTATAATCTCCATTCTCGCTTTCATATCATTAACCTGTGTCATGGGGAGATCCTTCCAAACTGGTAATGCACTTCTTACATGAGTAATTCAATCTCATTCCAAAAATAATTTCATTATGAGGTGCACAATGTACATTCAAGATTAGATTGCTACTCCCTCCGTCCCTTTCAATTGTTTACATTTTTTTAGAGAGTGTCCGACACGCATTTTAAGGTGCATATAATATATAGTTATGTAATTTTTTTTATAATTTTGTTTTTCTGAATAAAAATTAAAACATTCAACTTTTATTCAGAAAAAGAAAATTATAAAAATAAGTTACATAACTATACTTTTTATGCACCTTAAAATGCGTGTCGGACACTTCCTCAGAAATGTAAACAATTGGAAGGGACTGAGGGAGTATTATATATATATTAACTGGACATCTTGATGATGCAAACTCCTAAAGAGAAAAATAATTTAGAAAACCTGCTGCTCCAGCTTTGTTAATTTTCTAAGTTTTTACGAAGCTTTTAGAGTACCCAAGCCACCAATCGATTTTTTTGGGGTCAAATAAACAACAACAACACACACAAACAAAATCAAAGCCATGTTTGCAATCACATCACAACCTCAAGTTGCAGAACAAAAAGTCAGAGGTTAAGAAGGTAAAGGCTGTGTTCATCCTTATGGAAGATTACAATTATATGCTATAGAATATTATAAACAGAAAAATAGGGGTTTGAATTCTCTAACCAATCTGATAACATGACATGCCTTGTAAGAAACACATGATCTGACAACAAGAGAAGTATCGAAGGTACTACACAAATATAAAATATGCCCTTCAGATTAGCATATATCATCAAATATATATATCTATATATATATATAAAAGGGAAGAACACGCGTGATGTTCTTTACATTTCCTAATTTCTCCAATTTCTGCCTTTTTTTAAAAAAAAATAATCTATACATCTATCTATGCTTTGGTCTTTGATTACAAATGGATGAACCTTTCAGCCTCTCTTCCACCATAGTAAAGGCAATTAAGAGCCTTTAAATCCATTGCCGGTTACAGCTCCCCGTATCCCCGGTAACCAATATATATGTTGTGCCTCCATGCCACTACTTGGCTGCACTGGATTGTTTCACGAGCCTTTCTCATCAAAATTAAAAAGGTATTAACTTCTTATTTATTCCTGCTATACTTATATTGTTCACCCATCGACGTTAATTTTGAATTTTAGATTATATTCTGAGAAGAGACATTAGAATATATTAGCATGAAAGTGTCTGTAGTACTGGATAACTAAATTGTTTTGTTGAAATGGATTCAGTTATGTAAAGATTTGGTTGTGTGCTTCTTACTCTCGCCTTTATTGATATGTTTGGAAGATAATATTACTGTAACTACGGGCATTTTGTGAAACAGTAGTTTTTGATTTAGAAATATACTACATTCGGATACACATTATAGTAGAGTCTCAAACCCCGTCTTTAAATCATCATGTTTAGCTATGGTCTAAACATATATCATTTGTAGTAATTTCTGTTGGTTCATGCTTTTCTCTAAACTTGCTTCGTTTGTGGTTATTTCGGTTTGTTCATGTCATGGGTAAGTTAGATTAGGTACGGTCTTATGATGTATCGTCTTGGTGGTGATGTTTTTCTTTGTTATAAACTGGTGTAGTTATACACTTTTCAAAACTGATACCATTAAGATTTGTTGTAAACATGTAGTTATGGAGTTTACTTATCTTTCCGATATTGAGGGTGATGCGGAAGACTGGTTGATTAGGGTCCGCATTTGCAGGCTATGGGACGCTGTCAACACAAAGGACAATAGCTTGCTTAGCGTGGATATGATCCTGGTTGATGAAAAGGTATTTGTTCTTTGGTTGCCCTGTAATGGCCTCTGCTACTTTAGGTCTTTTGTTTGTAACATAAGGTTTCCTGTCAATTCCAGGAGTATCTTATTCATGCTTCTATCCGTAAGCATTTGCTAACTCGGTTCAGGCACCGTGTTAGCGAGGGCATAGTCTGCAGCCTCAAAAATGTCAAACTTGGGGTGAATACCTCCCAATACAGGCCACTAGCTAGCAATAAAAAACTACTTTTCTTGCCCACTACCGAGGTTATACAGCTATCTGAGGGCCCTACGCGCCTCCCAATATACGGTTTTCAATTTGTTGATTTACCAAAGCTTCAAGACCGTGCTGATGATATGTCCACTCTTTCGGGTAATTAAATTATCCTGCTCTTCAACTGCATAATAATGATAAAAGTTTCTGTTCTATAACTTGCAGTTTTACCCCCTATATTGACCTTGGATTAAAATGGCTTGGGTGTCCTTATGAGACTTTATGGAAAATCATCCCTATCATGTCATGTAAAAATTAAGTTTAAGCTAAACAAAATTGGGGGGAATCTGAATATGTTAGTCGATAATAATTGGTGAGCAGTTGATTGCAGATATGAACAAATGATCATTAGGATATAATTGCATTCAGTCATGTACTATATGTCCTCCCTTACTGTTTAGTAACTTAAATTGGTTTGGCCTCCTTACATCTCTATTCTCATTATCTTGCCCAGCTCATAGTGTTATGGTTGCTTCCACTCATGCTTAACTTTATTTTTTAAAAATAATGTTCCAAAAAGTATTTTCAAGGCCGGATTAATACCCAATCCTTGTGGCATTCTCTCTTCCATTTGTACCGTTTTATTAGTTAAAATTTAATTGATTATAACATGCAGCTTAAACAATGCCCGAATAATGGCAACAAATTAGTACTTGATATATGGTTATGTTTGCATAGTCTTAAGTTGGCTGGTCCTGTGACTTATTTCCTCTGTACACTTATCCTCCTGTCCATTCCCTCTTCATTATGAATAGCTTAAAAATCCCATGGTTGTTATAGTTACCCTCAACCACTTTTAAATTGGTTTGAGGTAATTGGTTATCTGTAAATTATTATCTGCACTATAGTTTTGCGCTCCATACAGTCTCCTATTTTCTCTTTGTTCCTCTTGTATCGGTTAGATTTTGTTTAACTAAAGCACACAACTTAAACAAATCTTGAATGTTGATAATGAGTTAATGTTTGATATATTTGATATATGTTTTTTAGCTTGAATAGTAAAAGACTTAAACAAATCTTGAATGTTGATAATGAGTTAATGCTTGATATATTTAATATATGTTTTTTAGCCTAAATAGTCAAAGATTGGAAGGGCTATGTGTTATTTACGCTACTAATTTTTTAAAAAATCATCCGGCCCTGTGACTTATTTCCTCTGTATACTTTTCCTCATGTCCATTCCCTCTTCATTGTGAATAGCTTAAAAATCCCATGGCTGTTATAGTTACCCTCAATCACTTTTAAATTGATTTGAGGTAATTGGTTATCTGTAAATTATTATCTGCACTATAATTTTACGCTCCATATAGTCTCCTCTTTTCTCTTTGTTCCTCTTGTATCAGTTAGAATTTGTTTAACTAAAGCACACAGCTTAAACAAATCTTGAATGTTGATAATGAGTTACTGCTTGATATAATTGATATATGTTCTTTAGCCTGAATAGTCAAGGACTGAAAGGTCTATGTATTATTTACGCTACTGGTTTTTTAAAAAATCATTCGGTCCAAAATCAATTATTTATAGATGCTCGTAACCCCTTCTTTAACCCCTCCCCCTCCGCACCCCAAAACGTAATTAAAATAAAGGAAGGTAAAAAATACTAAGCAAGAAATCTTTATCTAACAAATATGAGTTTCTTGTACACTACTCACTGCCCTGTTCACTAAATTAATCACTCATCAATGCTACCTTGCAAAGGACAAGGAGATAGCACACTGGTCTTCAATTTAAAAAAAGGTTGTTCAGTAAGCTTTATTATAGTATATAATAGTTCTGATGGAACAAAGAGTTGCTAGAGGCCATAATAGAAAAGTTATCTTTAAGTGCTCGGTATATTCATTTTATTAGGTTACCAAATTTAAAATATAACCATGTTGATGTTAATATGACACAAAAATGAGTAAGTAATTAAATTGTCAAATAATTTTGTAATTTGGATCCCTGACTTCATAACAAAAAAATTATATTCAAACTAGACCATTAAAACTATAGAGGAACATTATATCAGATTTAGTCCCTACACTATTTGGTAGCTTAAATGTAGCTTCATGTAGCTCATGATATGCTACCTGTACTTTAGTTCTTATGTTATATTGGAAGCATCCTAGCAGGATATGGAGTTGTGCTAAAGTTTAAAAAATATGGAACTATTTCAATATAGGGTCTATTTAAATGGATTTAGTTTTGAAGTTGTATTTTTAAAATTTACATTAGATCATCATACTTTATTTAACTATTTAAGCTGAAACTTAGATTTCATTTTTTTAAAAATGCAAAGATAAGGAATATTCCAATAAAATTCTACATTGGCTTCATTGTAACTCATTTTATTGAAATACCCCTGTTGCTGATACACAAACCATACTGTAATTAATACCTTATTCTTATTACAGACATTGTGGGGGTGCTTTTGCGGTTATGGTGAGGTTGAAGTTATCGGAGCTGGATTCAAAAAAGGGATATTAGAATTTTCACAGATTAGTAAGTAGCTCTTGCAAATCACAAATTTTATTATTTTCAATTAATCATCCTGACATGTTTAACTCCTTACTATTATACTAGCTCTGTCACCAACACTGTCACCCTGTGGGGTAAACTGGGTGAGCAGTTTGATCCCACATTATATACTGGGGATAATGCGCCGTATGTTATTGTGGTCTCCTCTGTCACAGTCAAGACCTATCAGCGTAAGAACTCTGTTCCTAAGTAGTAAAAATGCATGGTCAGCTCGGCAAAAAAAGTTTCTTTTGCGTTTTGTGTTAAATTTCTCAATAGTTATAGAGCAGTTGTAAAGCCTTATTAAGATGCGCAAATGCTCTAACCTTTGCTACAACAAGCGCTAGAAAAATTTATGTGAACCCAGAAGTTGATCATGTCTCTTCCATAAGGGAGAGGTTCTCAGCCTTGCCCCCAAAAGTCGTGACTATCGAAGGGCACAGTTCTGCCAAGCTACCCCCTAAAGAGGCAATGTTCATTAATCGGATGACTGTTGAATCCCTGGTCGGGGCTACATGTGCTGGTGAACTACAGGTATGTGCCAAACAATCTATTATCAGTCTGCATTAATTAGAATGAGATGTACCATGTTTTTACAAGAGCTTTTTAATCTTAAATTGTGGCAGGTTAAAGTAGTGACCTTAAAGGCCACCATAACTGCTATGAACAATCGCTTTGGATGGTATTATATATCGTGCAAGTCATGCGTGAAGAGGGGCACTCTCCGGGATGGGGTCTATATCTGCAATAATTGTAAGAAACCAATTGAGTTACCTCTGGCCATGTAAGTAGCATGAGGTTTGATAGCTTAATTATTTTTTTTATGTTGTGTCAATAATTTACGCATTCCATAGGTTCTTAATTGCACCACATTTTTAGTGTTAAGAAATTAAATATTTAACCAATATTTTATCTCCCTCTTCCTTTTAATATAAAGACCTTAAATATAGACCTAAGAATTCATTTATGCATTTGTACATCCAAATACTACAATTTTTAGACTTAAATGGCAGATATTTTTTTATAGTGCTAAGTGTGTGGCCCTCCTCTCCCTTTCAGCTTTTGTATTAATCTTTAGGTAGAGGATCACACCGGAACTACAATTGTTGTTTTACTCAACTCTACTGCCGAACGATTACTTGACAGCTCAGCCAAAAAACTGATTAATAAAATGCCAAAAGGAGATGTTAGGTCACACAATACTGTAGAAGGGGGTTGAATACAGTGTAGGATATAATCAAATCGATTTAAAGCACAAGTAACAAAAAATAGATGTATTTGATATAATAAACTCTGTTATAATGGAACTGTTCTCTCTCAGTGATGAACAAATACTACAAGACCTGCTAGGTCACAATATATGATCTTCTCGATGATCGTAACTCTTATAGAGTAAACCTATGTCTGTGTTTATATAGATACACAGTTACAAGATAACTTCTAGTTGATATGGAATATAATTCCGTCTCCTAAAATATATCAACCAGATATCTTATATAATTATTATAGTCCTCTACCTCTTTCCATGCTTATCTTCTTCTTGTATTAGTCTCGATCTTCTTTCCTGTGAATTAGCTTCCTTCCTTAACTGTTAGTCTTCCAGTACTTAAGTTCTGATATCCATCTTCTGATATTATCTTCTGATAATCTAAGTCCTGATATCCTTAAGTCATGACTTCCAGTAAGTCCTGATTCCAGTAAGTACTGATATTTCCTGTTAGTTAAGATCTGAAAACTAAACATGAAACATATTAGACATGACATCTCAAATATATCCAACAATCTCCCCCAACTTGTAAATTATGCAAGAATGTACAAGTTAATAGATTTGATGATGTCAAAAACATTTAAGTTCAAATGCAATAAGAGTTTAATAAGACTATTAATTACAACTTACAAAACATCTAGCTTTACCAACATCACTGAATCAATCTGAATCCATAATGATTCTTAACAAAATTATTTATCAGATTATCTTCAGCTTTCTTCAGAACTTCAGCTAACTGTGCTTTGACATGCATTAGTTCTTCTTCATTACTAATACCAATATGATAAATGGCTGTTCTGAGAGCTTGAATGGATGTTCTTTCAAGTCCATCACCAAGTCTGATAACCTTAGGATGTGAAGAATTTTCATTATAACATAAGCATCTTCCTTTCAGAATAATTTCCACCTTAGCAGAATTCTTCAGCATAGGAATTTCTCTTCCATCACCTTCAGTAATCATTAGACTGTAATGAGAAGTCTTTGTACCAGAGATTCTGAATAGATCTCTTATAGCCTTCAAAATGTATTCTGACCATCTTCTTGTAACATCATATTTTACTTCCAGAAGATAGTGAATATGTTGAAGTTCTCTAATAGACTTCTTTAATACATCAGTATCAGCTAATCTATAAATCCTTCCATCATTGAGAAATAAGATCAATTTCTCTTTTAGATTCTCTTTGTCATGAGCATCTATCACAACTTGAGCAGACAACACCTTGTCAAGGTGCCTTTGTTTGATTTGTTCATATGGTTTGTCTGTCAATATGAAAGGATCTCTTAGAGTAACCTCTACTCCTATTTGAATCTTCTCTTCGTCAGAACCTAATCGAGCTCTATCTCTAGGTTGCTTGGCTTTCAACCCAAATGTAACAAGTTGATTAATCATGAGATTGGATTTTGGTTCAACTGGAGTAGCTTTCTCTCATAACAGCTTCTTCTTATCAGCATTGTTATTTTATCCAAATCAACTTGAGCATTGTCAGTAGTTGATGTCTTGATAGCTTGATCAGAATTTGATGTTTCTTCTATACCTTCTTGTCCTTTATTCTGAAAAATAACTTGAGCAGTGTCAGGGGTTATTTTAGAATCTTCAATTATCTTTCTTCTTTTCAGAATTTGAACAGTTTCATCTTCAACAAGATTATCATCAGTTACTTGAACCATTTTACACACTGGTTTCATCAGAGCTTGAGAAGTTTTCAAGTCCAGTGACTTGGTTGGTTCATAAATTTTTCCTTTCCCTTTGTCTTTGGGATCACTCTCAGTCTGTGATCTAGTTTTGACCTTTGAAGTTTCATAATTTGACTTTTCCTTGATCGCAATGCCTTTTTCCTTAGGCCTTGGAGGTTTCTTTGCATCATAAGCTTTAAACTTAGGATTTGTCTTCTCAGCAGCAAATCTAGCTTCTTCCTCCTTGAGAGTTTCTAAATCCATTCCTGGATTATGTTTCGGAAATAATCTTCTTGCTATCTCCTCATCAAGTGTCTCGATTTTAGGATCTTTATAATAAACAGTAGTCTGCTTCTCCTTTAACTTCAGAGTTTGCAAGAACTTCTGAGAGTCTTCAGATCCTAACTGAATCGGAATATCAGAACTTGACATCAGACTTTGCTTATCATCACTTAACTTCAATATTTGAGCATTCACAGCATCAGAACTTGACTTGTTCTGAATAGAAGATTTTCCTTGAACTTTTCTTTGACCTCTGCTCTTTTCAGAGTTTCCCTGGTCATCACCTTTATCATCCTTTTTCTTCAGTTCTTGAGTAGGTGAGCATTTGGACTTAACTACCTTCTCCCCCTTTTTGGCATCATCAGGAAGTAAGAGAGAAAGAAGAAGTTCAACTGAAGATTGGATTTCATTTAATTGAGCTTTCTGAGAAGCTTGATTAGCCAGAACCTCAGCAATTTGGGCCTGTTGCTTCTCTTGAGTTTTTTCAATGGTTGCTACTTTTTCAGAAATAGGTCTGATATACCTGTTCTTGTCAAGCTTGATCTGTAGATTGAACTTATCAACTTGTTCCCTGAGTGTATCAACCTTTTCATGAGTAGAAGTATGTAGACCTTGAAGATGTTTTGTAGAGAGAGCTGTGATCTTGAGTTGTGTCTTGAAATCAGCATTTGTAAGTAACTCATCAGCTTTTGCAATATGCTCTGTCAGAATTATAGAACATGGAATAAAATCTGATTCATTCCACTTCTTGGTCCACTCAACACCTCTGTGAGTATCCTCCCAAGGAATAGGTACTTCCTTTTCAACAAATTTCTTCACCAATTCTTCCTTGCCTAGAGTAGGTACTGGAGTCTCAACAGAAACACTATCATCAGAATTTGAGGAAGACTCATTCTGTTCTGATAGCTCAACAGTGTGTGAAGCAACTGGAGATTCAGGAATAACATCATCTAAATTCTGATTAGCAGAATTTATCTCCAGAGCTAGTGTCTTTGATGTAGATGGAGCTTCCAGATAAAGAACTTTAGGTATATTCAAATTATGAATATCTATTTTAGAATTATCAGTTTGTTCTTTAGCATCATCTGTAGCTTTAATAGGAGAGACATGAGGGGTAACAACTGTGTCATTAGCAGTGTCTTTGGCTTGAGCTGGAAGGGCTTCAATGATAATTGGATCTTGTGAGATCAGAGATTCCTGATCCCCTTCCTCAGCTTCTTCAGTATCTTCTGATATAGCCATAGCCAAATACCTCCTTGCCTTAATTTTCTTCAATCTCCTTGCCAATGAAGGAGTTGCTTCAGCAGTATTAGAATTTACAGATTTCTTTTTCAAAGTATCAGAACTTTGAGCTGCTTTCTCTTTCTGAGAAGTAACATTCTCAGCTTCAACTATCACAGGTTCAGATGCATGAACTCGTGCTTCAATTCCTCAAATCATCAAAACTTATTGACCATTATTGAATCAAAACATTCATCGCAGGATAAAGTTAAAAATCGATGAAGTAAAGATTAACAAATTGCAATTAAGACATGCACAGTCACATAATTTGAGAAACAAAGACCAAATCTTGCATTTTAAAGGAAATTTCATTAATATATCAGATGAGTACATTTCATGAAATTATCAATTACATGCAAAAATTACAAGATAGTCCTATTCTAAGAATCTTAACATCAATAACCTTAGTCCTAAGCTAAGAAAACCTATCGACTAGCTCTTTCTGCTGCTGACGAAGAGCACTGCAAGACGGATGATCCGTTCTTGCTGATGGAGAGCTTCTCTCCTTTCCTCTTCCAACCGATCAAGATGGAGGTGGTATTCCATCGAAAAGAACAAGAGGTCTGTGTGAACCTCTTATGGAACTGAGTTCCAGAGTTCTTCAGGAATGGCGGTGACATGTCACTCCTGTTGCCAATCATTACAACTCAACTCAATGTTGAAAGTTTCATAGTTCAGGAACAAGTTGAAACGAACCATTTTTGTTGACGAGAATAAAAAGAGAGTGAGTTTGTGAGAAAATGAAAGATGTTTTTGGCTGGAATGAATAGTAGGTTTAAATAGCCAATAGAATACAAAGGGACGCGAGGACTGGTTAACAATTACAAGTAAAAATAATGATCCCTCGACTCCCTAGACTGATGTGTAATAATGCTTAAAATAATTAATAATTACCGTCAGTAAAAGATCTAAAGCAATTGTTAAAATGATCTTTTACTGACTGTAATTAACAATTCCCGTGCCCAACTTAGAAATAAGGCATAACTAAGAAAAATGCTTAAAATCTGTCATCAGTCATGATGTCTACTATAGAACAACTTTATGCATGAGTCCACCTCAACTGTTTGTGCTCATTTTATGCATCTTTTGAAATTCCTTTTCACAGTAGCTTCTCAGTGTAAGTGAGTCACGACTACTTATAAGATTTATGTTGTAATCAGAGTATTTCTCCAGTAATCATAGAGTGTGAAAAGTCACCAAGAATTTTTTTTTCTTTTCTAATGCATATTACTTAATACCAACAATGCACTTGGGTCTTCCCTTCCACATTTTTACTCTAGATCTCAAAGGAGTACCTGACTTTTATTCTTTTCTTTTCTTTTCTTTGATAAGTGAGGCTTATCAGCACTTAGTTCATTCTTAAGATTTACTGACAACAGAATTTGACAGATAAGAAACAAGAATCTATTTTGTAACTTAGTAATAAGATACACAAAGTAAACATGACTAAGCTCAATATCAGAATCTGCTTGTGTTAATGAGTTTCCACATAAACAACTAATTCAAACATGGGATTTCTAGTATGTTAAAGACTACTAGGTCAACATCTAGCACAGTTATCCTCATTGGATTGAATAGCCACAGAACATTTAAAACACTTATCAGAGTATATAAATCCACATCAGATAACAATCATCATTTAATGAATTTTTAAATTAAGCACAGATTACATATAGATAATACAATCTGTAAACACTGATCATAAAGTCTAATGCAAGAGAATAAAAACTAAGCAGATTTAAAGAAAGAACCTGAAACCATTCCATGTTCATTTACCAATCTTATAAAAGTAGCTTCACATAGTGGTTTTGTGAATATATCTGCTAGTTGTTGATCTGTTGGAACAAAATGCAATTCCACTGTACCTTCATCCACATGTTCCCATATAAAAGGGTATCTTATGCTGATGTGCTTTGTCATTGAGTGTTGAACTGGATTACCTGTCATAGCAATAGCACTTTTATTATCACAGTAAATAGGGATTTTAGAAAACTCTAACCCATAATCCAGTAACTGATTCTTCATCCAAAGAATCTGTGCACAACAGCTCCCTGCAGCAATATATTATGCTTCTGTAGTTGATGTGGAAATTGACTTTTGTTTCTTGCTAAACCAAGAAACCAATCAGCCTCCAAGAAATTGGCAGCTTCCACTAGTGCTTTACCGGTCTATTTTGCATCCTGCAAAATCTACATCTTAGTAACCAATTAGCTTAAAATCTGATTCCCTAGGATACCACAATCCTAGATCAGCTGTACCCTTAAGGTACTTGAAAATTCTTTTCACAGCTAATAAGTGAGTTTCTCTTGGATCAGCCTGAAATCCTGCACAAAGACAGGTAGCATACATGATATCAGGTCTACTTGCAGTTAGATAGAGTAAGGAGCCAATCATACCTCTATAATTAGTAATATCTACTGATTTACTAGTATCCTTATCTAACTTGGTTGCAGTGGCCATGGGAGTGGATGCAGTTATACAATCTTGCATTCCAAATTTCTTCAGTAAATTTCTGGTATACTTGGATTGACAGATAAAAGTGCCTTCTGCAATTTGCTTGAATTGAAGGCCCAGAAAATAGCTGAGTTCTCCCATCATACTTATTTGATATCTTGACTGCATTATCTTTGCAAACTTCTCACACATTTTGGAATTAGTAGAACTAAATATGATATCATCAACATATATATGTACCAAAAGTAAGTCCTTTCCATGGTTGAGGTAGAATAAAGTCTTGTGAATTGTGCCTCTGTGAAATCCACTTTCCAGAAAAAAATTGAGCTAAAGTCTCATACCATGCTCTTGGAGCTTGCTTAAGGCCATAAAAGTGCTTTATCAAGCTTGTAGACATGATTGGAAAATTTAGGATCTATAAAGCCTGGAGGTTGTTCAATATATATCTCTTCATCCAATTCTCCATTGAGAAAAGCACTTTTTATATCCACTTGAAAGACTTTAGACTTCTTGTGAGCAGCATAAGCCAAAAAGATCCTTATGGCTTCTAATCTAGCAACTGGTGCAAATGTTTCATCATAATTAATACCCTCCTATTGAGAGTAGCCATTAGCAACCAGTCTTGCTTTTATTCCTTGTAATTATGCCATCACTGTCAGTTTTATTTCTGAACACCCATTTTGTACCAACAACTAATCTGTTCTTTGGTCTTGGCACTAGGTTCCAGACTTTATGTCTTTCAAATTCATTAACTCTTCCTGCATTGCTTGCACCCAATCAGCATTTTGAAGAGCTTCTTCCACTTTTTTTGGTTCAGTCTGAGATAGAAAAGAATGACAGAGACATTTATTTGAAGTTGCATTTCTAGTTCTGACACCTGCTTCAGGATCTTCAATGATTAGATCAGGTGTATGTGCTTTAGTCCATTTCCTTGCAGATGGAAATTGATCTCTAGAACTGGATCCTTCTCCATGATCCATGTTGTCTCCATCAGCATTTTCTGATGCTCCCCTGTAGTTATGCTCTCTGAGACTTCAGAAATTGAATTTGATTTTTCAGGAGTTGAAGAATCAGAGCTTCCAGAATTATCAGAATTTGTCTCATCAGAACTAGATGAATTTGAACTTGAAGAGCCAGTGACAGGTTCTGATGCTTCTCGAGAGTCTTGAGATGTGGTAGTTTCTTCAGCTTGCTCCCCCTGGACAGGTGCATTTTCCTTTGGAGTTGTTACCACAGTTTCAATGACATCAGAACTTAATCCATCAGAACTTACAGGATCAGGATTTAAGTCATCAGAATTTCCAGAATCAGAATTTAATTCTTCATTCTCAAATCTCAGCTGATCATGATCATCGAAATCTTCAAGTCCAGTAATCTTCTTATCATCAACAGAAACATTGATAGATTCCATGACAACTCTTATTCTCAAATTGTAAACTCTGAAGGCTTTTGTGGAAAGTGGATATCCAACAAAAATTCCTTCATCAGCTTTTAGATCAAATTTGGACAGCTATTCAGGATGAGTCTTCAGAACAAAACACTTGCAACCAAATATATGAAAGTATTTCAGATTTGGCTTCTTCTTCTTCACCATCTCATATGGTGTTTTTCCATGCTTGTTTATAAGTGTAGCATTTTGTGTAAAACAAGCAGTCTGCACAGCTTCAGCCCAAAAATAGGTTGGTAGCTTTGCTTCATCAAGCATTGTTCGTGCAGCTTCAATGAGAGTCCTATTCTTTCTTTCTACAACTCCATTTTGCTGTGGAGTTCCAGGTGCAGAAAATTCCTATTTGATTCCATGATCTTTGCAGAACTCTTCGATGACTGAATTCTTGAACTCAGTGCCATTATCACTCCTTATAATTTTAACAGAATTTTTGATCAATTTATCCAGCTGTCTGACATGATCAGTTAGGGTAGATGCAGTTTCAGTCTTCTTGTTCAAGAAGTACACCCAAGTGTACCTTGTGAACTCATCCACTATAACCATAGCATATTTCTTATTTGAAATAGACTTGACGTTAACTGGACCAAATAGATCAACATGTAGTAGGTGATAAGGCTCAAGAATTGATGACTCAGTTTTGCTCTTGAAAGAAGATTATCTTTGTTTTGCCTTCTGACATGAATCACAAAGGCCATCAGGAGCAAATACTATTTTTGGCAGTCCTCTCACAAGATCTTTCCTTACAAGCTCATTTACATTGTTAAAATTTAAATGAGAGAGTTTTTTGTGCCAATTCCAGCTTTCTTCAATTGATGCTCTACTCAACAGACAGATTGCAGAACCATCAGTACTTGTTGAAAGTCTGGCTTCATAAATGTTACCATGCCTATATCCTTTCAGAACCACTTTGCCCGTTGAATTACTTATAACTTCACAGTGTTCTTCAAAGAAATCCACATGATAACCTCTGTCACAGATTTGACTTATACTCAACAGATTGTGTTTAAGTCCTGAGACAAGAGCTACTTTTTCAATGATGACATTCCCAGGATTGATCTTGCCATATCCCAAAGTTTTTTCAATGTTGCCATCTCCATAAGAAACTTCTGGGCCAGCTTTCTCCACAAAATCTGATAGCAGGGCTTTATTTCCAGTCATATGTCCTGAACATCTACTGTCCAGAACTAGGATGTTCTTCTTGTTGCCCTGCAATCACAAAGACCACTAATGGTTAGTTTTAAGGACCCAGACTTGCTTGGATCCTTTGGCCTTTTTAAGTTTGTTAACATATGCAGTGGATTTAACATCAGAGTTTATGCTAACAATTTTAGTATTTATAGTATCATATTTTGCATCATACTTTACACTAGAAGGAATTAAAGGAACTTTCTTCAAAGAAGGTTTTATCTGATAATAGTCATAGTACAAACTATGATATTCCTTACAAGTATAAATGGAATGCCATATACTACCACAATGAAACAAGGATTTTGTGGCTTAAAATATAACAGACTGACTCTTAACTCCTGACTTAGAAGGTAAGGAGTTTATATTCTTATTCTTCCTGCAAAAAGATGCAAGCTGGTTAGAGTTTCCACAGTTATAACATTTCTTTCTAGGAGCATTAGGAACAGGCATATAATTGTTACTTTTATTCACACCTTCTTTTCCATTCCTATTTTTCCTAGCTACCTTTACCTTGTTTACACTGGTAATCTCTTTCAGCTTATATTTAAGTTGCTTCTTTGTCATTAAGCCTATGTTAACTTTAGTTGTTTTATCCTGTTCTAATTTGTCATAAGTTGACTCTGCTATCACTTCTATCTCAATATCTTTCATCTTTTCAAAATCAGACTTTACAGTTTTAGCTACAAATTTAGCAGGATTTACCTTTGGCTTAGTAGTCTGTTTAACAATAATTGGCTTAACTTGTTCAGTTCCTTTTTCACTTTTCTCATCTCCATAACCTAAGCCCTCTTTCCAGTTTCTACTACTTAGTATATCTTGAGTTGCTCTGCCAGAGTTAGTCCAAGTCCTGATAATCTCTCTCTCCTTTTCTAACTCAGTTTTTAGAGATTTATTCATTTTTAGTACTTCATCTCTAACATAGAAATCATCATCTCTATCCTTCTGAGTTTGATGTAACATAACTAACTCTTTTTCTAAATAATCATTCCTCTTTTTAAAAGTAAGATTTTTAGAAGTTAAACTTTCACATGTTAAAGTTTGATCTCTATAGCTAATAAACATGGTTTTAAGATATAATCTCAACTCAATAATATCATCAGTATGAAAGGCATAAGTTATTTGAGGTACCATTAACTCAGCAGCATCAGAACTGCTATTAGCATTTGCCATCAAGGCATAGTTCTCCTCATCTTCAGAATCTGAGGTGTCTTTCCAGCTTTTCTTCTTTGTGACAAGAGCCTTGCCTTTATCACTCTTTCCTTTCTTGCAGTCAGGAGATATGTGGCCTTTCTCACCACAGTTGTAGCATTTGACATTTGAGTAATCTCCTCTGTCAGACTTTCCTCCTTTGCCTTCAGATTTTCTGAAGCCCTTCTTATCAGAACTTCTACCTTTCCTGGAAAACTTCTTTCCTCTTCTAAATTTCCTATAGGCTATCTTTGTGATACCCTTCACCATAGGAGCACACAGCTTCATCATCTCTTCATCAGCATCTACTTCAGGTAGACTTTCAGTTTCTGAATCATCATCATCAGAACTTGATGATTCTGAATCAGACTTTATGATGAGAGCCTTTCCTTTTCCTTGCTTTGAGACAGCCACTTTGGGGGATTCCTCCTCAGCATTAAGAGCAATTGTTTTTGACTTTCTCCCATGTCTCTTGCTTCTTTGATCCATCTCAAGTTCATAAGTCTTGAGCATTCCATAAATTTCATCAAGAGTAGTTTCATCAAGAGCATAATTATCTCTTATAATAGTAGCTTTCAAATCCCAACTTTCAGGAAGAGCTAAAAGGAATTTTAGATTTGAATCTTCAATGTCATATTCCTTGTCCACCAGTGACAGATCATTCAAGAGTTTGACAAATCTGTCATATAAGTCAGTTAATGACTCATCACTTTTCGAGTCAAAGTACTCATACTCTTGAGTGAGTATAGTCCTCCTGTTTTTCTTAATTGCATCAGTTCCCTGACACCTTGTCTCCAAAGCATCCCATATCTCCTTTGCAGTCTTGCATTTAATTACCCTATTTGACATGACTTTAGCAATGACACTATGCAGCAAATGCCTTACCTTTGCAACCTTGGAAATAGATGAGATATCTTCAGCTGTGTATTCACTTTTCTCCGTTGGTATGGGTTTTGCTGGCTGATCTGCAACTATAACAGAGAGCTTGGTTGGCTTATGTGGTCCTTCATAAATTCTGTCAAGGTATTCTGGATCTGTAGCTTCCAGAAACATAGCCCCGGAAATATAACCATCTTCACTTTCTATATGGGATACTCAGAAGGTCTCAACATGGGAACCCTGATAGTCTCATATCGACTATGGGTTTGAGTCTTTGGAGTTTCTTCAGTTTTGGCGGGCTTGGTTGGATTTTCTGCTTCTTCAGACATGATTGTTTTGGATCTTTATTGTATGTGTGTTAACAGATGTGCTCTGATACCACCTGTTAGGTCACACAACACTGTAGAAGGGGGTTGAATACAGTGTAAAATATAATCAAATCAATTTAAAGCACAAGTAACAGAAAACAGATGTATTCGATATAATAAACTCTGTTATAATGGAACTGTTCTCTCTCAATGATGAACAAATATCACGAGACCTGCTAGGTTACGATATATGATCTTCTCGATGATCGTAACTCTTATAGAGTAAACCTATGTCTGTGTTTATATAGACACACAGTTACAAGATAACTTCTAGTTGATATGGAATATAATTCTGTCTCCTAAAATATTTCAACCAGATATCTTATATAATTCTTCTAGTCCTCTAACTCTTTCCATGCATATCTTCTTCTTGTATTAGTCTCGATCTTCTTTCCTGTGAATCAGCTTCCTTCCTTAACTGTTAGTCCTCCGATACTTAAGTTTTGATATCCATCTTCTGATATTATCTTTTGATAATCTAAGTCCTGATATCCTTAAGTCCTGACTTCCAGTAAGTCCTGATTCCAGGAAGTACTGATATTTCCTGTTAGTTAAGATCTGAAAACTAAACATGAAACATATTAGACATGACATCTCAAATAAATCCAACAGGAGATACTTCTATACCCCTGGAGCTGCAAGCCCTTGTGGGCAAGGAATTTATGTACAAGCTGAAATTGAACAAGTATAATCTGATTGAAGGCCTGAAAGACTATGGTGTATCAACGGCTTTCACACCAATTGAAGAGCTGGAAGTTGCTTATGAAAAGAAGGCTCAAGCACTGGTCAGTCGTCGTCCCATTATATGTCGTTACCTTCTTACTTAAACCACAATTATATGCAGTTCCAGCAACTTCCAGTGTTTCTAACTGTCATATGTTGCAAGCTTCTTCTAATCTTGAGGGCTCTTCCATTAGCTCTACACCAATCGGTGGCAGTGAACGTAAGAGGAAGTTTTCCACTGTTATTGAAGCTTCTGAAGCTTCCGACACTGTTATTGAAGCTTCTGAAGCTTCCGAGGATGGCAACAATAGCTCCCCTTAGCCCAGGTCCCACTATGCTTGCTGCGAGGAGCTAACATTTTAAAAAAAATTGATTTTCCTTTTCCAATTAATAGCTGCCCACACCTCTTTGTTTTAGCTTTGTGATGGATTGAAACTTTTAATGCTCCACTAATTCAATGATAAAGGTTATTTTGCTTGTGATATTTTTATTTGTTTTCGAATTTTAGTACTTCCTTGGAACTTGTGTTGGCCTATTTAAATTGAATGTTTTGGCCCCTTATCATTTATTCCCCTTCTGCTACAGAATGATGCATATAGTATAATTCTAGGTCTTTCTGCTCTTTTTTTAGCAGATTTATAATGTTGTTTAATATTTAGCAGTTTCTGTATATTATATATTCTGAGTGTTTGTTCCTGAACTTATCGCCTACCTTACATTTATCTCATTAAGACATACCTTGCTAACCTTTTCTAAACTTTCTTATTAATGTACTTCATACTACCATGTTACAAATAAGTGTGCACAGCTTCATCCTCTGGTAGTGGTAGGACTTTTAAGCATCTTTACCCTTATTTCAGCGTTCTCGTAGTTCTTTAGAAAGCTTTATTCTGATTCTTTGTTTACTTCCCATCGTGATTGTAAATTGTGAGTGGCTACTTCCCTTACTATGATATTTCTATGTATACTGAACTTGTGAAGCTATCAACCCCTGTAAACTTATTGAACACCTCATTTCATGTGTTCTCAAACTGGCAATTTATCAGGATTGGCAAATTTATTAGCATTAAATTTTTAATATTATGATATTTTTTATCCTTGCATTCACTTTAAGCCATATCCAATGCGTTTTGGTTGGAAGTAGCATTCAGGACTCAAAAAAAATAATTTTTCTAGAAATCAGTTGTTTGTTTTCTTTATAGGCACATGATTGGTTGCCTATTATTCTTTTGCACATATGATTTTTTATGCAATCATATGGCATTTTGGCGTAATGTAGTCTGTGTTTCCATAAGGGGCTGGCCTTATTGTTCGCAATGATAAATGTAAGAAATGAAAAGGTCTAAATGTGAATTTCCTTGAATCTATGTATCCTAGACTGAGGTTTGAGAGAGCACACCAAGCCTTGGAGAGAAGATTAGGTGAAATAAATGAATGTGACTAATATGGTGGCTTATTAGCACTTAGCTATTACACCTTTCTGCTCATCCAAGCTTCCACTTAAAACATCGAGAATATAAACTGTGCGCTATCTTAGTTGGGCTCAGATTTGCTAGGCAATAAAATTAGCTTAAGGGTGCACATCTATATACATGATTTGATTTGATTTGCACTATTCCTCTTGCACCTTATACTAAAGATCTCTGGTCTGGCATATTCCCAATGCTGCCCTTGTGTCATTGGTAGCTTTCTGATCTTTTAATGATTAATTAAATTATTGTACTTTTAAAATCTTTGATCAGAGGAGAGCCTGACAAACTAATAGAGATTATCAAGTCTGCTATGGAAGAGGGACATGGTGCTGGTTTAATGGAGGCACCCAGCAGAAGTTATGCTGATGGTATTGCTTCTTGGACTTGTGAGAATATAAACAACAAACTGTATAACATGTTTCCAGAATATTTTTCCCAGATATTTTCAAATCTTTTATATTGCAGGTTCTCCTGATCAATGCGGAAAAGCGGCCATAGGAGCAAAATATTGGTTTGAAGAAAAGAAAACAGGCTCAGGTTCCAGGTTTCATCTGATAATGGACTCCGATTTTGGCTATATCCCAATACAGCATGTCGGTAACTCTGAAGCTACAATTGCTATATAATAATAAGCAACTTCCTTCGAAATGTTTGCAGTATCTTGTTACTGGTTGATATGTATATGTGTGTGTGCGTTAGTATTATTGTCAAGTAGACTCCACAGTTCTTTTATGTGTATTTTTACTGTCATTATTATTCTGGTGACAATTTGGTTTGTGAAAAGGATTTAAAGTTGATGCCTTGATGCAACTTGCCCATGTCAACAAGCTCTCACCTGTGGATGTTGTGATGCCCTCCAAACCCGGGTCATAAGTTTGGGGCTCACAACACGCACCGCAATATTTAAACCTATATCTAAAGTATTATTGTATCGTAGCAAACCCCAGCTAGTTTAACTTACAATTGATAATGATATCATTCTTACAATCTCGTATAACTCATCTACAATATAAGCTCCTGCTAGCTCGATCCAACTTAACCTGGAATCCTAGCTCGCAAGTTGGACTGAGAATCCTTGTTATCAACAAATTTTCCTTTTCAACTGTTGAAAACATACAAAGTTTTGCAAGAGTGAGCTAACTAGCTCAACAAGTTATAATAGCAACAATTGAGGTTAATCAATAATCAATTGAAGTGATTCAGAAGAATCAAGTTTCTGAATAAGCAATGATTAGAATTGGATATTCACTTTTCATTTTTAAAAACCAAGGTTAGGCTGCTGATCAGTCACACACTAACCCCGAGCAAGGCTCCCAGCTTTGCTCTATATACTGGATCCAAGGCACATATTGGCCTATTATGACCACGAATCTGGTCTGACCACGAATCTGGTCCACACGTATAAAACCATCTAATTCTAGAACAATTCAATATGAAAACCAATGTAAATCAATAAGCTGAATCATAAAAAACATTTATCTTGAAGCATAGGGTGATTTGTAACACCATGAAGGCATAACAGGGAATTCAAAAAGATTGGCTTTCAATCAAGGAAAGAATCAGAAAGTAGAAGACCAAGGGCTCAAGGGTTCTAAGAATTGGTCTTCTGTTAAACAAGGAATAAGGGTTGGTATGTCAAGCAATTGAATATCAGAAATCAGTATGTGGTAGATATGTATTTGTGGAGTAGTATCGTATGTGTCTGGCTCTTATCTGGAAATTCAACAATCAATGGTTTATGATGAATAAGGCTTATGGCTCAAGATCAATAAAAATCAGGGTTCAAGGTTTAATAGTTTAAAGTGCTTGCAGTATAAAACATGAGTTATTTTGAATAATAGCTACATATTATGAAACAGTTTGAAAATATTTGCAATATATCTTGAAAAAGGTTCAAAGGTACTTGCCTTATCACCGACGATTTCCACTTTACTGATACTCATCTAATAGTTTTACTCATCAACCACTTTTCTTCTCTTTCTATCCCTTGCTTCTATTTATCAATCACTTTCCTTCTCTTTCTACGCTTTGATTCTATTTATGGATCACTGGTTTCCTTTTCTATACCTCGCTGACTCTGCTAGGCATCACAAGTATCTATCAATTATTCATACCCATATTATTCCAATCATCACATAGACGTCATAAGCTTTTATCTACCCTTCGTTTCACCCAAATCAGATTTACGGATTAAAAGTTATGACTAAAACAGTTAAACCATAACCACATAGGCATATAACACATCAATCAGTTAGCACGTAGCACAAAGCACGCAAGATATTCGATCAAAATAATTTTTCAAAGAAGATTCGGGGCCAAAATGATTTTCCAGGTATTTAATACGAATTTTTGAACATTTTTTGGAATTAAAACGGGTCTCTAAATCATTTTATAATTAATTAATAGGGTTCGAACGCCTGAATCTGACTTTAAAATAATTTTATAATAATTATCGAGCCTTGAAAATAATTTAAAATAATATTTTAAAGCTTGAAACTATTTTTCGGAATTTTTAAATTAATTTTAAATAATTAAATCTAATTATTAAATCAATTAAAATTAATTAATAATTAATTAAATTAATTAATCAATTAATAATAAAATAATCAATTAATTAAAATAATTAAAAACTAATTAAAATTAATTAATAAAATAATTTTGATTTATTTTTGAATAAATAAATAATTCAAATAATTTTCAGAATTTAAAAACAATTAAATAAACAATTTTTTTCTGATTTTTAAAAATAATAATATATCATTTTTAAAATAAACTAAACAGCAATCTGGTTTTTGTAAGTTTACAAAACTAAAATACTGAATATGCGAACTATGCAAAAGTTGGGGGACCAAACGACACTTTGGTCGTCTTCCCCGACAATATCGGCGACGGCGGCGACACGGCCGGCCGGTTAGTTTTGCCCAGAACATCACCAATTTTAGCAGAGCTGCAGTACTAATTGCCAGGAACTCCCCTATGGCCTTCAATACGGAGAACAGTCCGCCAATCAGCCGGAAAATCGGCTGGAAACTTATTGTTTCCTGCGAGTTTCTCTTTTCCGGCGACACCGATTTAGCAGCCCAACATCAAAACCAATTACATGAATCAATTTGTCTTGAGACGATCTACATATTGGTATCTTCACTTTCAACCCAGAATTAACCAAATTAAAAACCCCAATTTTGATTGAAATTATGCATGAACATAAACCCTAATTTTAATTTATGAAAATAAAACCACCTTTTCTATATGTTATTGAACTCTATTTTTGACATATAATATACCAAATTGACTAGAAAAATATTATCTACAAGATGGAATCATCAAATCATATCAATAATATCAAGAACAAATTTTCATAATTTAATCACTAAATAATTAGAATTAAAATAAATAAATAAGATAAAAACCTTGATTTCTGCACTGGTATGGATGGTTGATTCGGAAAGATCTTTTCGGGAGCTTTGTTTTGATATATTGCACGCCAGGATCGGAGTTCGATAACGCCTTCGTTCGTGCGATTGATTCTCAAGAACGCGGTATTAATTCAATGTTTTCTCTGTATTTTACGAGATTTTACTTACTGATAAAAGGGCTATATATATTTTTGGAATATTGGTTCGTTTTGGATCATTTTGGATCATTAAATTAGTTACTTAGCCGCTAAGTAACTACAAAAACGATCCCATTTGATACCCGTATTGGATAATTATCCAAACCGGGCTTCTTATAAAATACTTTATATGAAAATAACGCGATATTATCCCGTCCTTTGAGATTATGGGTTTTGTTGATTCACCTAAATGATTATCGTATCGAAAATCTTGCGTCGGGCCACGCACAGGTCAAACCGTAATCCGGATCGAAAAAGTCAAAACACAGAAAATATCCGGAATTACCAGATTAGGTTAGGAAGGAGTTTTTGGAAGAGTTTCGGGTTATAGAAACATAAAAACGGTTGAAGTCGGACGATTCCCGGCTTTATAAAATAATTTTGTAATTATTCAGAAAATAATTAATAAATTCATAAATCAATATAAAATCATTTAACAGCCCAAAAATTACCAGGAAAATACCATAATTATCTATATTTTATTCTGGTCATAATAAAATTAGCAAACTTATAATGTATCACATATAAGCATTCACATATTCACACCAATCATCAGATAATTCACCAAAAATCACATAATAATCATATACAAATTATTGATAAAAATAATTACACGCGATATCTCGGATGTTACATCCTTCCCCCCTTAAAAGGATTCTGTCCTTAGAATCATTCTAAGGATCAGATAGTGATACCTTCAAGTATCTCACTCTCATTTTCTCGGGTTGATTCCTCAACCTTACAACTTTTCATAAACTTTTACTTGCAGCATCTACCATTACTTAACAACCTCTCGTTGACATCATATTCTATCTGTTGCTCATATAACTCAACTCAAGTTTCCATTTTATATATAATGGAGCTAAATTACTTTTCCTGAATATACACATATAAATACCGTATGAATCTGCAAAACGTGTGGCGATGAAGCCAACTTACTTACACTTATCCTGACTATTTTACTGTCTCAAAAAGGACCAGCATAATGCTTACTAATTAGCTTTTATTTGTAATTCTAGTAATTCGTGCTCATGAACGTTTGCAATAGCTACTGGTTATTGAACCTCATTCCCACATGTTTTTCTATTCAATTAACTTAGTTCATAATCACTTCGAATCACATTCGAGGCACTTTAGTCGTTGTTTTAATCTTCTCGTCCATCTGCGAATGATATACTTGAACTATGGCATATTCGATTTCTAACGTTCTCGAGATTACTCCAGAGTTAGGAATTAATTGAGAAAATCTCGACTGAATATGACTAACGTACAGACTTATCACCATATTTTATTTTCCTTGAAGCACAATCGAGGATGTTTATAGAGCGAAGATCTCTTACCATTTTAAAGAAAGTACACTAACCGTAATGCTTTCCTTGACGTTTAATCACATATAACGTTTATTCTTTCTTTATGCCATACTATCAGAGAGTCTTCTTTGACATCTATGTCTCGTATCATACCTTTGGAGTAGCTTGAATCTCTTGAGTTATTGTTGTTCAACCAAATTCCTATCTTTTTAGTTCCGCTTTACTTAATATCCGTTCATCTAGAAGTAGTACATACCATTCTCGTTTGACATAATTTATCGTATTCTGAATACTATTGTCAAATTTTAAATCAGACAATATTGATCATCTACAATTAGTTTCTGGATCTGATGATGTACCACCATTTCTTTAAGCAGCAACTAACCCACTTATGGGATAAACCATTTATTCCTAAATGAAAATGATTAGGTTTAAATAACCTGTCAATAATAATGCAAATGCTTTCCTCACTTTTGGTTCTCAGGTGGCATCACCATGATGTTTCTTGATGAAATATATCCATCTAGTCTTTGGTGTCCCGCCTTAACCCCTTGATACTTGTAACATTTGCTAATCTATACCACCATTTCTTTCTTCATATCTGGCCACCAATAATTTTCCTCTAAATCTTTGTACATATTGGTACTCCATGGATGGATTGAATATCTTGGGTTGTGAGCTCCTTGTCAAATTCCATTCTTCAATTCTGTCACTGGTGGAATCCCATATTCTGAAATAAAATATGGGAATGCCTTGATCATCCTTTTGAGTATATATATATATATATATATATATTTAATAATTAATATCTTGATCTATTATTTTCCCTTGACGTTTCCTTACCTTCTCAAGCAATTCTGGCTGAAAAGTCATACTATACATCTTTGCATTATTAGGTTTGCAAATTCTGGCTTCCAATCTCAACTTTTGAAATTCCTTGTAAAATTCTTCTGATACTGTCAACATGTTCAGTCCTTCCTTTCTGCTTAATGCATCTGTTACTACGTTTGCTTTTCCTGGCATCTTATGAAGTTTCTTTATCACCCGTTTTGATTCCACTCTCTTTTCTATCTCCGTTCTTCATTCTCAAAGCTTATTAAAAACTGAACTCTTGACATTAATACTCATTTTGTTGTCATATCAAATTAGATATTAATACGAACTTTGATGCTCACAACATCCCATTCTGAAGTAAATATCAATCATCGGTATTAATACCACTTTTGATATTTAACAACAACTTAAGTATCAATATCAATCGGAAATTGATTCAAAACTGTATCTCACACTTAATCCAAAACAGAAATACTTGACAAATCATTATTGTATGAGTATCAGAAACAAGATGTCCTTTGATAAAACTTTGTTGCAGATGATAACATCTCCCTGACTGTCTAATGAAATCCGTACTGGTGTAGTTATTAATTTATGCTTTATTTCATCTCCCTTCTTCCTTTCTTCTCATTGCTTCATCTTAAATCTTTAGATCTTGAAAATATTCTTCTCACTTGTCCATACAATTGAATTTTTATTTCTCTTGTCTATTATGAAGGGCATACTCATCCAAGTAAAAACTCACACATTTGCAGAAATTTCTAAATTCTACCAGCGTCCTTACTTTTCCCCAATTCCTCATTGTTTTGATTTCGGATTTGAAAGTCACATCAAAATTTAACTTAATCTAATTGGAATCAATTTCCATCTAACTGACCATTAATTGGTAAAATTAACCAATTAACTTACTTAATTAATTAATTGTACCAAGTAATGACTAGCTAAATGAAATCAACGACCAATTGTATATAGTCGAATTGGATGTAACAACCTCTTTCGAGAATCGAGATCACAATTATTTGGAGTATCAATATGATATCTATAACACACGGGAGTATACTTTCCGTTTTTAAGGGTAGGGTACTTTTCAAAAAATTTTGGCAGCATCTCCTTTATATTATTGACTACCAGTCGGACTCAAGCCGACACCCACAATCAACCAAATAATCAACAATCAATCCTTAAATATACCAGTCCACTTTCACATTCCAAACTCACCAATTCACCACCTCATGTAATAATAATCGATACAACCCATGTCTCTAATTCAACTTAAGGTTATAGCGAACACTTCGTATTATACCATACATTTTTCTCATATTTTCTGATTATAACAGAATATCACTAAGGAGTACAATTATAAATTATTCAAAAACTCTTCTAGTTCATGTTTTAATTCAAGCTCTCTACTTAACAATTTGTCCATCCTTAGCAATATACACTTGTTCTTATTAACTAACTTGTTCAACCTCTAATGACCAACACCTGGTCTCAACCAACACTCTTAAAATCTTGCGAATGAGTTCAGTTGGTTTTAAAGCTTCATATCTTAAAAATTATTGCAGTCAAACCACCATACCTTTATCTCCCCTTATGTCTTTCCATATTGAACCTTCTTTGTCGACCCTGCTACAAGCATAAATTTTACCACAACTCACTTACTTGAGTGGAAAGCCCAACCATTCCTTGATGAACACACTTAAAGTTTATTCGTAACTAGCATTTCTTCGATCTTGAATCTTTATGACAAATATCTCCCACCTGATTGAGATATACTTCATTTTCACAACTTTTTAATCGATTATCTGGTTATTATTAAGAATTTATTCATTCGCCTTCATTGTCCAATCGATCATTTGCCTCATTTGATACATGAATCCTTACTTTCTTGTTTCTCTAGTTAATTTACTTCATACAGTTTGCTAATTACTCCAATTCATGCCAAAATCTCAAACTTAAACGTATCATGTATATAAATTTTCCGCCTTTGATTTAATATCCTCGCAGCAATCTCGTTATCGGCATAATGATTCTTCTCTGCACGTAAATGTCCACCATTCTTCGGCTTGCCATTGCCCACATAACTCTCTTTGCTATACGGGTTCATTTTACTTCCTTTTAAGATATTCAAGGAACAAATCTTACACAAGAAGAGATTTGTGTATCTAATTCTGATTGGAAACTTTCTGTAAGGAATAAGAGTACAAGGAAACAATCGAAAGAATTCATGAATAAACAAATCAGGATTGAAAAAAAAAGAATGAATACTGATATGAATAGGAATGAGACAACCATATTAGTACTCAAGATGGCCAGTCTTTCATACCATATGGCACGCAGCACATGATTAGGTGGCGTCCCACCAGACTCTTTGTCATTTCGACAAATCGTCACACCATAACACTGCTTGTCCCAATTTAAAAAACAATATTTTGAAGAAGGAATGATTTGAAAGGGATTCAACAATCACCTTATAAAGCTGGTCATGAAAGAAGTTCATTCTTTACTCGAGATTTATAAGAATGATAAGAAATGTTGATATCCTTGATCGTCATCCACATTACATCTGTTTACAGCTCCAACGCCTTTCCGATCAATAGATCCCATGCCGAGTCATATATCAACTTGAGAAAGTGCTCAGAAATGCTTTCTTTAATCGATTATTAAAATAATTTGCCATTTGTTAGATTTTGTATCTTTAACGTCATGCTTCCACGTTCGTATACGATTTTATTTGCAATCGTACGAGATTTATACTCATAACTTCAAATTTCGCTTATGCTGCTAATCGTTTAACTAATCAGCTCTTTTGCTAATAACGTTCTCCCTTTAGAAGGTATATAAATTTCCTTAATCTTCTTTGCTCGTACTCAGCTTCTCATGAATCGACTTATTCCTCGTGCTCTAATCATTTCAGAAATTAGATGAATAGTTTTTCAGTAATAGCGGGTCCACTTGGCCTTCTAAACGAATCATACCAATTCCTAGAACAAGTATTCGTCTGGATAATCTGAATCTTACAACAAACAAGAAACTCAAGTAGTAATTGGACAACCAAGCTTTTAAAGTTAAGAAAATTTCTTTTAAAAACTGGTTTAAAATTTTGAAAATCATTCACCTGGTCGTCATTACTATATGAGTTGGTTGTCGTTCTTTTCAATCACTACAAGGTATCAAATTAGAAACATAATCTGATAAAAGCTCATTCATTTCTATATATCCTCTATCCCTCGTTGGGTCCATTTTACCTTCATTGGTCAACAATAATTCCAGTTACCGTTGCATATTATCTTATTCATAGCTTCTCCTCAAATCTTTCACACTGGTAATACTTCCATCATTACTTCTTACGATTACTAAGTATAACAAATTTATCCCGTAATCATCAGATCTATTTTATAACACAAGGTCAGTTTATATCACATTACTTTTATACGTATCAGGATTTATCATAACATCATCATTAATTCCGAGAAAACTCCCGATATCCAATCTTTTCAAACTTCTTTAAAATTCATCTAGCTCACTCCACAAGATAATCTTGGGTGGCATACTTACTAATAATTCCATATAACCTGGTAGTAGCTATCTTCCGAAACACATGTATCCTCACTCTAGGTTCTTCTAACATTTCTTAATACCTCTTGTACTCACCATATGTTATAGCTTTTGAATCCATCCTCATAAGTGTTGTTACTTCGTAAGACGGGTTTTAAACTGATGTTATATAAAAGAATGTAGAGTAGACAGAAAGGATACACCCACAGTTGAGCATCCGGTAGAACCAGAATCAGCATGTGGGGGATTCTCGAATAGATAGCCTCGCATCAGGGAATGAAACAATAATGTGAAAAGGTGCAACCGTCGCAACAGGAGGTGACATGGAGAATACCGGTGGATGAGCAAGGCGTGAATCAGATGATAGTCTTCCGAATGAAGGCTCCGAATGATCAGCCAATCCAGGGATAAAAGAATCTTCCATCGCCACCATCTGAAAATCGCGTCGCTAGATAAAGATGTCGAATTTTATCACGAATCCCACTAAAACCTACAATTTGATCGCATTCAACCTATCGACATTCTATCTTTCTATTTCCTAATCCTAATCCTAATCCTAACCCTCTATCCATTCCCAACAGTCTAGGCTTGTTTCAGTGACTTATAACATGTGGCTTTGATACCAACCTGTGACGCCCTCCAAACCCGGGTCAGAAGTTTGGGGCTCATAACACACACCACAATATTTAAACCTAAATATAAAGTATTATATGCATTGACCCTTCTTTACACAATCACGGATCGTAACAGGTTAAAGTATGAAAACAAGCCACAACCTTAACTTTTATTATATCGTAGCAAACCCCAGCTAGTTTAACTTACAATTGATAATGATATCATTCTTACAATCTCGCATAACTCATCTACAATATAAGCTCCTGCTAGCTCGATCCAACTTAACCTGGAATCCTAGCTCGTACGTTGGACTGGGAATCCTTGTTATCAACAAATTTTCCTTTTCAACTGTTCAAAATATAAAAAGTTTTGCAAGAGTGAGCTAAATAGCTCAGCAAGTTATAATAGCAACAATTGAGGTTAATCAATAATCAATTGAAATGATTCAGAAGAATCAAGTTTCTGAATAAGCAATGATTAGAATTGGATATTCACTTTTCATTTTTAAAAACAAGGTTAGGCTGCTGATCAGTCACGCACTAACCCTGAGCAAGACTCTCAGCTTTGCTCTATATACTGGATCCAAGGCACACATTGGCCTATTATGACCACGAATCTGGTCTGACCACGAATCTGGTCCACACGTATAAAACCATCTAATTCTAGAACAATTCAATATGAAAACCAATGTAAATCAATAAGCTGAATCATAAAAAACATTTATCTTGAAGCATAGGGTGATTTGTAACACCATGAAGGCATAACAAGGAATTCAAAAAGATTGGCTTTCAATCAAGGAAAGAATCAGAAAGTAGAAGACCAAGGGCTCAAGGGTTCCAAGAATTGGTCTTCTGTTAAACAAGGAATAAGGGTTGGTATGTCAAGTAATTGAATATCAGAAATCAGTATGTGGTAGATATGTATTTGTGGAGTAGTATCGTATGTGTCTGGCTCTTATCTGGAAATTCAACAATCAATGGTTTATGATGAATAAGGCTTATGGCTCAAGATCAATAAAAATCAGGGTTCAAAGTTAAATAGTTTAAAGTGCTTGCAGTATAAAACAAGAGTTATTTTGAATAATAGGGATATATTGTGAAACAGTTCGAAAATATTTGAAATATATCTTGAAAAAGGTTAGCACGTAACACATAGCACGCAAGATATTCGATCAAAATAATTTTTCAAAGAAGATTCGGGGTCAAAATGATTTTACAGGTATTTAATACGAATTTTTGAACATTTTCCGGAATTAAAACGGGTCTCTAAATCATTTTATAATTAATTAATAGGGTTCGAATGCCTGAATCTGACTTTAAAATAATTTTATAATAATTATCGAGCCTTGGAAATAATTTAAAATAATATTTTAAAGCTCGAAACTATTTTTCGGAATATTTAAATCAATTTTAAATAATTAAATCTAATTATTAAATCAATTAAAATTAATTAATAAATAATTAAATTAATTAGTCAATTAATAATCAATTAATCAATTAATTAAAATAATTAAAAACTAATTAAAATTAATTAATAAAATAATTTTGATTTATTTTTGAATAAATAAATAATTAAAATAATTTTCAGAATTTAAAAACAATTAAATAAATAATTTTTTTTTCTGATTATTAAAAATAACAATATATCATTTTTAAAACAAACTAAACAGCAATCTGGTTTTTGCAAGTTTTCAAAACTAAAATACTGAATATGCGAATTATGCAAAAGTTGGGGGACCAAACGACACTTTGGTCGTCTTCCCCGACGATACTGGCGGCGACACCGCCGGCCAGTTCCTTTTGCCCAGAACATCACCAATTTTAGCAGAGCTGCAGTACTAATTGCCAGGAACTCCCCTATGGCCTTCAATACGGAGAATAGTCCGCCAATCAGCCGAAAAATCGGCTGGAAACTTATTGTTTCGGGCGAGTTTCTCTTTTCCGGCGACACCGATTTAGCAGCCCAACATCAAAACCAATTACATGAATCAATTTGTCTTGAGACGATCTACATATTGGTATCTTCACTTTCAACCCAGAATTAACCAAATTAAAAACCCCAATTTCGATTGAAATTATGCATGAACATAAACCCTAATTTTAATTTATGAAAATAAAACCACCTTTTCTATATGTTATTGAACTCTATTTTTGACATATAATATACCAAATTGACTAGAAAAATATTATCTACAAGATGGAATCATCAAATCATATCAATAACATCAAGAACAATTTTTCATAATTTAATCACTAAATAATTCGAATTAAAATAAATAAATAAGGTAAAAACCTTGATTTCTGCACTGGTATGGATGGTTGACTCGGAAAGATCTTTTTGGGAGCTTCGTTTTGATATATTGCACGCCAGAATCGGAGTTCGATAACGCCTACGTTCGTGCGATTGATTCTCAAGAACGCGATATTAATTCGATGTTTTCTCTGTATTTTACGGGATTTTACTGACTGATTGTGATTATACGAATAAAATGAAATGATAAAAGGGCTATATATATTTTTGGAATATTTGTTCGTTTTGGATCATTTTGGATCGTTAAATTAGTTACTTAGCTGCTAAGTAACTGCAAAAACGATTCGATTTGATATCCGTATTGGATAATTATCCAAATCAGGCTTCTTATAAAATAATTTATACGAAAATAACGCGATATTATCCCGTCCTTTGAGATTATGGGTTTTGTTGATTCACCGAAATGATTATCGTATCGAAAATCTTGCGCCGGGCCGCGCACGGGTCAAACCATAATCCAGATCGAAAAAGTCAAAACACGAAAAATGTCCGGAATTACCAGATTAGGTTAGGAAGGAGTTTTTGGAAGAGTTTCGAGTTGTAAAAACGTAAAAACGGTTGAAGTCGGACGATTACCGGCTTTATAAAATAATTTTGTAATTATTCAGAAAATAATTAATAAATTCATAAATCAATATAAAATCATTTAACAGTCCAAAAAGTACCAGGAAAATATCGTAATTATCTATATTTTATTCTAGTCATAATAAAATTAGCAAACTTATACTGTATCACATATAAGCATTCACATATTCACACCAATCATCAGATAATTCACCAAAAACCACACAATAATCATATAAAAAATTTTATTGATAAAAATAATTACACGCGATATCCCGGATGTTACAGATGTGGCTAAATCCTACACGCAAGCTCGCACTCCTTGGGCCGCTCCTTCTTTGAGGAACTATGGATCAAGAACACCTTCACTAATGGCCATTGACCTTTTTAAAAATGAAAAATTATCTTCTGTGGCAGCTCTTTAGCCTCTGCTCCGGTTTTGTTTATAGTACATCTTTGACTGGTTTAATAAAACACAAGTTCTCCTAAATTTTGATAGCTTCATTTCACCATCTCTCTCCATTCTCTTCCCCCTTTATATCTTTCGGATGTTTAAATATTATGTTAGGTCACACACACACACTGTAGAGGGGGTGAATACAATGTATAGTACACTCAAATCGAACTTTAAGAACTTAAGTAACAGAAAACAAACTTTATTGAAACAATAAACTCTGTTACAGTATGGAACTGTTACCTCTCAGTGATGAACAAATATCACGAGAGCTGCTAGGGTTACAATGAATAATCTTTTCTAATAATGATAACACTTATAGTGTAAACCCTATGTCTGTGTTTATATACTACACAGTTACAAGATAATCGCTAATTGATATGGAATATAATTCTGCTTCCTTAAATATATCAATCAGATATCTTTTCTTCCAAGTATTCCATTCTTTACAGAATTCCTTCTTCATGCATATCTCTTCTTATGTTTATCTTGATCTTCTTTCCTTTAATCAGCTACGGTCCTTATCTGATTGTTCTTCAGCACTTAAGTTCTGATATCTATCTTCTGATGATTATCTCCTGATAACATAAGTACTGATATCCTTAAGTCCTGACTTCCAGTATAAGTACTGATCAACAGTTAAGTATTGATTTATCCTGTTCAAGTAAGATCTGAAAGCTAAACATAAAACATATTAGCCATGACATTATCAAATATATCTAACAATCTCCCCCAACTTGTAAATTAACATAATATACAAGTTTAACAGATATTTGATGATGTCAAAAACATTAAGTACAAATGCATGAGAATTAGACTAGATAACTACAACTTACAGTCCTTAAAGCTTTTACCAATTTCAACTTCTGATACCAACTTCAGTCTGTATAAATATCAGAATTTAAGCAGTTGTAGATCTTCGACTTGGCTTCATCATTTTCTGATCTCTCTGAAGTCGGGAGTTGTTCAGAGATAGTTCTTCAACAAACATTTCTCAGCATATCTTAGTTCATCAATCATTCTCCTTTTGACATCTTTAAGCTCTGCAGTATCTTCACCAGTTTGAAAGATTGCAGCTCTGAGATCATTAATCTTTGCTTTTCTCAACTCCTGATCTAGTCTTATGACATAAGCTTTGTCAGACTCCAGATTGAATTCAAGTCCCTTAATACCAAGATATGTTCTGATCTATGCAGTATTAGGCTTCATATCAACAATATCACCATTGTGATCTCTGTACTTTGGAACATATATGCTGTCAGACTTAACAGAATAAAGCCTTTTCTGTCTCTGAATCTGTTCTTTTAAGTAGTTTGCAGCAATCTCTATTATTCTGTCATCCACTTGAAGTAAGAAAAGTACATGCTCCAATTCTTCAAAATACTTCAATGGAATGGCATTTTGTCTTATATGATAAACCCTACCATCTGTCATGAAATACAACATGATGTATTCTTTCAAGTAGGTATGGTAAACCATCTGTACAGATTCCAGTTGATTCAATCTCTCAGGAGTTGCTCCAATACCTGGTTCACTTAAGGAAGTTGGATCATTGGTAGTGTTGTGTACTCTTCTTTCATCAGCACTTCCCAATCCAGTTTTATCTCTAGCTTCCTTTCCAGTAACTACTCTTGCTTCAAAACCACTTGCAGTAGTCTTCAAAGATTGAGTCTGTTTTGCTTTAGTGAATCCTGGTAGGAGTGTCTTTGATCTATTTTCTGATATCAAGTTAACTTGAGCTCTGTCAGAGGTTACTTGCTTATTCTGAATATCAGAACTTATAATTTCTTGACTCTGAACAACTTGAGCAATGTCAGAGGTTGTTTTAAGAACTTTTCTTGAAGTCAGAGCAAGATCATCCTTTTCATCAGTAATTTCTTCTTCCTCGGGAGGTACATAAACCTTGATAGGTTCACCAACCTTTTCTTTACCCTTGGATCTTGGATCTATCTGTGGTTGTGATCTAGCCAACGTTGCTTCAGTATGTTTCCTTTCTTTGATCACAATGCCTTTGAGTTTTGGAAGTGAATTTTTACCAGAAGCTTCAGATTTAGATGTGACTTTCTCTGATTTAAGTCTAGCTTCTTCTTCCTTTAAACTTTCCAAGTCCATTCCTGGATTTTCTTGAAGAAATAACTGTCTTGACATTTCCTCATCAAGATCTAGAAGTTCATCAGAACTTATCCTTTTACCAGCAGCAGAACTTATTCTTTTCCCAGTATCAGAACTAGTCCTGTGACTAGCTTGTCTTGATGTAAACCTTCTACCTTGACTATGACCGCTACCCATTCCAGAGTATCCTTGATCATCATTTCCATCATCCTTTCCTTGAAGTGTCTTGTTAGTGTTGCATTTGGACTTAATTACCTTCTCCCCCTTTTTGGCATCAGCAGGTAGTAAAAGAGAGATAAGTAATTCCACTAAGGATTGGATTTCAGTAAGTTGCGATTGCTGAGAAACTTGATTTGTCAGAATTTCATCAATCTGAGCTTGTTGTTTCTCTTGAGTTTTTTCAATATAAGCAATCCTGTCAATGGTAGGTTGAAAGAACTTTTTCTTATCAATTTTCCAAACTTGTTCTTGTTTGATAAAGTTCTCCTGAATCTTGTGTAGCTCTGCATGAGTAGTTGAATGAAGACCTTGTAGATGTTTAGTACTCAATGCAGTGACTCTAAGATGGGTTTTTAAATCATTAGAATTTAATATTTCATCAGCTTTAGTCAAATGCTCAGCAAGATGTATTGCAGTTGGAACACATGAAACTGAGTTCCATTCCTTAGTCCACTCCTGACCTGCAGGAGTTTCACTCCAAGGTACTGGTGCATCCCCGGTAACAAACTTTTTTACCAGTTCAGACTTAGGAAGAGTCTGTTGAGGAGTATGTCCTGAAGGACCTGCTTCATCAGCATCTACAGTTGGAGCAGCATCACCAGTATCTCCAGCATTTGCAGCATCAGAACTTAATATTTCACTGCATCATTAATATTCTGAAAATATTCTCCAGCATTTGCAGCATCAAAACTTAATATTTCACTGCATCATTTCAGTAAGTTATTTTTCACTGCATCATTAATATTCTGAAAATACATCACATGAAAATGACCAAGATAAATTAGATCAGTAAGTGCTGAAAATGAATCAGAACTTAATATAAAACAAAATTTATATGGTCATCAGAATATCAATCAGGATTTACAAGATAAAATAACTCAGAGACAAAATCTTGAAGTAAAAACAACTTTCATTAATATATCAAGACAATACATTTATGAAATGGAAATTACATCTATACTTATACAAGATTTTCCCTAAGCTTCTAAACCTAACATCAACAGCCTTAGTCCTAGCTAAGAAGCCTGACAAAGCTGATGATGAAGAAAAACAGGAAGAAGACGAGATTAAGTCATCTTCTTCTTCCTACTCTCGACAAACAGAATGGCGAGTCTGATGATTCGCTCTTGCTGGCGGAGAACTTCCAGCCTTTCCTCCTCCAATCGCTCCAGATGGCGATGGTAGTCCATATAGAAGAACAGAAGGTGTGTCAGTACCTCCTGTGGGACAGAGTCCCATATCTCCTCAGGAATGGCTGTGACATGCCATTCCTGCTGTCACTCGGCACAGCTTAGCTCCATATTGAAGTTTTGGTAGTTCAAAAACATGTTGTATCTGACCATTGTGTTTTTGAAAGAAGAAGTATGAAGATAAGTGTGTGAGAAGAATTTGATGGAAAGACTTATGTGAAGTGGCTGCTTATATAGGCAAGAGAATGCCAGGAGACGCAAAGAAATTGAATGCTGACAGGTAGAATTAATTCTACCTCGTCTCCCTAGACTTTGAAAAAGAATAACATTCATTGGAAAGAGGAATCATGGTTTAAACCGCACAAGAAACAAGAAACAGTGGACTGTTCAAGTACGAATACCATTAATCCTAATCATAGTGACTATTAATCTTCCACTTCAACATATTCTAGTTCGAACTGAGACTGTTATCAAATTTTATTCACAGATAAGCCAAATAAAGGATTAGACTGAGAAATCAGAACTTAGACCTATATCAGAACTTAACAGTCATCAGAACATAATTTCTTAACTCGAAAAAGGAATGCCCATCTTAGTAAATCCTCATACAAGTTCTGAGTTATAGACTTCAGAACTTAATCATCAGAACGTGTAACTAGAACTTGTCCTCAGAATTTGTGCAAAAATGACATAATGACTGTTTATCTAAAATTACATAGACCACCACAGAAATTTTCATCATTCAGACGGAGTGATTAGTGTGTGCATTAAGCTAAATAACAGACAAAGAGTAAAGTCTGATTCACTTCAGTACATCTTAGAAATAAGGCATAACTAAAATTTTGCTAAAGAGCTGTCATTGTCCTGAAACCTACTGATGAATGAGTTCATGCTTGAGTCCACCTCAACTGTTTTGTGCTAATTTTATGCATCTTTTGAAATTCTATTTTACAGTGGCTTCTCAGTGTAAGTGAGTCACGACTGTTTATCAGAATTTATGCTATTATCAGAGTATTTCTCCAGTAATCATAGAGTGTGAAAAGTCACCAAGAAAATATTTTGCTTTTCTAATGCATATGTACTTAATACCAACAATGCACTTGGGTCGTCCCTTCCACATTTTTACTCTAGATCTCAAAGGAGTACCTGATTTTATTCTTTGATCTTTTTGCTTTTTCTTTTGATAAGTGAGGTTTATCAGCACTTAGTACATTCAGCAGTTTTACTAGTATCGGAACTTAACAGATGAGTAGCATTATTCTAATTTGTGACTTAGTAATAAGATATACAAAGTAAACTTAACTAAGCTCAATTATCAGAATTTGCTAGTGTCATAGGGTTTCCGCTGAAATAATTACTTCTTACATGGAATCATTTGTTTATTGAAGACTACTAGGTCAGTATCTAGCACAGTTATCCTCATAGGATTGAATAGGTACTTGAACAGACATATCACTTATCAGAGTTGAGAAACATATATCAGACAACAGTCAGTACTTAAAGATATTTATCAATTAAGCACAGAATACACAATGAGATTAATTCTGTAAATACTGAGCATAAAGTCTGATAACACAGAACAATACTAAGCAGATTTAGAGAAAGAACCTGAAACCATTTCAAGTTCATTTACCAATCTTGTAAAAGTAGCTTCACATAGTGGTTTTGTGAAGATATCTGCTAGTTGTTGATCTGTGGGAACAAAATGCAATTCCACTGTACCTTCATCCACATGTTCCCTGATGAAGTGGTACCTGATGCTGATGTGCTTTGTCATAGAGTGTTGAACTGGATTACCTGTCATGGCAATAGCACTTTGATTATCACAGTAAATAGGGATTTTGAAATATGTTAACCCATAATCCAGTAACTGATTCTTCATCCAAAGAATCTGTGCACAACAGCTTCCTACAGCAATATACTCTACTTCTGCAGTTGATGTGGAAATTGACTTTTGTTTCTTGCTGTACTAAGAAACCAATCTGCCGCCAAGAAATTGGCAGCTTCCACTTGTGCTTTTCCTGTCAATTTTGTAATCTGCAAAATCTGCATCTGAGTAACCTATTAGTTTAAAATCTGATTCTCTAGGATACCATAATCCCCGAGCAGCTGTTCCTTTAAGATACTTAAAGATTCTTTTTACAGCTGTTAAGTGAGGTTCTCTTGGATCTGCTTAAAATCTTGCACAAAGACAGGTAGCATACATGATATCAGGTCTACTAGCAGTTAGATAGAGTAGAGAGCCAATCATACCTCTGTAGTCAGTAATATCTACTGATTTACCGGTATCCTTATCCAGTTTTGTCACAGTGGCCATTGGAGTGGATGCACTTGAACAATCTTGTATTCCAAATTTAGTCAGCAAGTTTCTGGTGTACTTGGTTTGACAAATAAAAGTGCCTTCCTCATTCTGCTTGAATTGAAGGCCCAGAAAATAGCTAAGTTCCCCCATCATACTCATCTGATATCTTGACTGCATTAGTTTGGCAAACTTTTTGCAAAGTTTGTCATTTGTAGATCCAAAAATGATATCATCAACATAAATCTGGACCAGAAGTAAGTCATTTCCATGGTTTAGGTAGAACAGTGTTTTGTCTATTGTCCCTCTGTTGAATCCACTTTCCAGAAGAAACTGAGCTAAAGTCTCATACCATGCTCTAGGAGCTTGTTTAAGTCCATAAAGTGCTTTATCAAGCCTGTAGACATAATCTGGATGTTTGGTATCTACAAAACCTGGAGGTTGTTCAACATATACCTCCTCCTCCAATTCTCCATTGAGAAAAGCACTTTTCACATCCATTTGAAAGACAATAAACTTTTTGTGAGCAGCATAAGCCAAGAATATCCTTATGGCTTCTAACCTAGCAACTGGTGCAAATGTTTCATCATAATCAATTCCCTCCTGTTGAGAATATCCTTTTGCAACCAGCCTTGCCTTATTCCTTGTAATTATGCCATCACTGTCAGTTTTGTTTCTGAATACCCACTTTGTACCAACAACAGATCTATTATTTGGTCTTGGCACTAGGGTCCAGACTTTATTTCTTTCAAATTCATTCAACTCTTCCTGCATTGCTTGCACCCAATCAGCATCTTGAAGAGCTTCTTCCACTTTCTTTGGCTCAGTCTGAGAGAGAAAAGAATTGTAAAGACATTCATTTGAAGTACTTGTTCTAGTTCTGACACCTGCATCAGGATTTCCAATTATCAAATCAGGTGTATGTGATTTTGTCCACTTCCTTGCAGATGGAAGGTTTTCTCTAGAACTGGATGCTCCCCCATGATCCATGCTATCTTCATTTTCATTTTCTGATGCTCCCCCTGAAACTATGCTCTCTGAGTTGGATTCTTCAGTATTTAGATTTTCAGCACTATCAGAACTTGGCTTATCAGAACTTGACGAATCAGAACTTGAAGAGCCAGATGCATGTTCCGATGTCTCTTGAGATGTGGTAGGATCTTGAGTATGCTCCCCCTGCATAGGTGCATCTTGCTTTGACGTAGTGACCATAGTTTCAATAACATCAGAGTTTAATCCATCAGAGTTTACAGTATCAGGACTTAGACTGTCAGGATTTTCAGTATCAGAATTTGAGTCTTCATTTTCAAATCTCAGCTGATCATGGTCAATGAAATCTTCAAGACCAGTAATCTTTTTGTCATCAAAAGAGACATTGATAGATTTCATGACCACTTTTGTTCTCAAATTATAGACTCTGAAGGCTTTTGTGGAAAGTGGATATCCAACAAAGATTCCTTCATCAGCTTTTAAATCAAACTTTGATAGTTGTTCAGGATGAGTCTTGAGAACAAAACACTTGCATCCAAATACATGAAAATATTTCAGATTTGGCTTCTTTTTCTTCACCATCTCATATGGTGTTTTTTCATGCTTGTTAATGAGTGTTGCATTTTGAGTAAAACAAGCAGTCTGCACAGCTTCAGCCCAGAAATAGGTTGGAAGCTTTGCTTCTTCAAGCATTGTTCGTGCAACTTCAATGAGAGTTCTATTCTTCCTTTCAACAACTCCATTTTGCTGTGGAGTTCTAGGAGCAGAAAATTCCTGCTTTATTCCATGGCTTTTGCAGAACTCTTCCATTATCAAATTCTTGAACTCAGTGCCATTATCACTCCTTAAAACTTTCACAGAATCTTTGACCATTTTATCCAGATCTTTGATATGATCAATCAAGGTTGATGCAGTTTCACTTTTTGTATGCAAGAAATACACCCATGTGTATCTGGTGAACTCATCCACTATGACCAACGCATACTTCTTCTTTGCAATAGACATGACATTTACTGGACCAAATAGATCAACATGTAGTAGATGATAAGGCTCAAGAATTGATGATTCAGTCTTGCTCTTGAATGAAGATTTCCTTTGTTTGGCTTTCTAACATGAATCACAAAGACCATCAGGAGCAAATACTGTGTTTGGCAATCCTCTCACAAGATCTTTCTTGACCAGTTCATTTATATTGTTGAAATTTAAATGAGAGAGTTTCTTATGCCAATTCCAGCTTTTTTCAATTGATGCTCTACTCATCAGACAGATTGCAGAACCATCAGTACTTGTTGAAAGCTTAGCTTCATAAATGTTACCACGCATGTATCCTTTCAGAACAACTTTGCCTTTAGATTTACTCACAATTTCACAGTGTTCTTCAAAGAAATCAACATGATAACCTCTGTCACAGATTTGACTTATATTCAGTAGGTTGTGTTTAAGTCCTGAGACCAGAGCTACTTGTTTAATTATGACATTTCCAAGATTGATATTGCCATATCCAAATGTTCTTCCAATGTTGCCATCTCCATAAGAAACACTTGGGCCAGCTTTCTCCACAAAGTCTGATAGCAGGGCCTTATTTCCAGTTATATGTCCTGAACATCCATTGTCCAGAACTAGAATATTTTTCCTGTTGCCCTGCAATCACAAAGACCACTAATTATTAGTTTTAAGGACCCAGACTTGCTTGGATCCTTTGGCCTTATTAAGTTTGTTAACATTTGCAGCGGATTTAGCATCAGAGTTTATGTTAACATTTTTCTTATCAGAACTTACATTATCAGACTTTGAATCAGAATTTATACTAGAAGGAACAATAGAAACTTTCTTCAAAGAAGGTTTTATTTGATAATAATCATAGTACAAGCTATGATATTCCTTACAAGTATAAATGGAATGTCATAAACTACCACAATGAAAACAAGGATTTTGTGGATTGTATCTAACAGACTGACTCTTAACTCCTGACCTTGAAGGTAAGAAGTTAATATTCTTATTCTTCCTGCAAAAAGAAGCCAGATGGTTAGAACTTCCACAGTTATGACATGTTTTCCTAGAAGCATCAGGAACAGGTTTATAATTATTACTTTTATTCACACCTTCCTTTCCATTCCTATTTTTCCTAGGTGATTTTACCTTGTTTGCATTCTTAACATCTTTCAGCTTATGCTTAAGCTGCTTCTTCGTCATTAAGCCTATGTTCACTTTAGCTGTCTTTTCCTATTTTAGTTTGTCAGAAGTTAATTTCTTTGTAACTTCTGATTTTTCATTTTCAGACTTTACAGTTACAAACTTAACAGGTTTTAACCTTGGCTTTTGCTTATCAACAGACTTAATTTCTTCAGTTCCTTTATCTTTCTTATCTTCTCCATAACCTAAGCCCTCTTTCCAGTTTCCACTACTTAGCAAATTTTGAGTTGTTTTGCCAGAGTTAGTCCAAGTCCTGATAATCTCTCTTTCCTTTTCTAACTCAGTTTTTAGAGATTCATTTAATTTTAGCACTTCATTCCTAACATAAAAAGCATCATCTCTATCCTTCTGAGTTTGATGGAACATGACTAACTCTTTTTCTAAGAAATCATTTCTTTTCTTAAATGCAAGATTTTCAGAAGTTAATCTTTCACATGTTAAAGTTTGATCTCTATAACTAACAAACATGATTTTAAGATATCTTCTCAACTCATTAATATCATCAGTATGAAAAGCATAAGTAGTCTGAGGTACCTTTGTTTCAGCAGCTTCAGAACTGCTCTCAGCACTTTCTTTATCAGCATTTTCCATCAATGCATAGTTTTCCTCACTTTCAGAGTCTGAGGTGTCTGTCCAGCTTTTCTGCTTTGTGACAAGAGCCTTGCCTTTATCACCCTTTACCTTCTTGCAGTCAGGAGATATGTGGCCTTTCTCACCACAGTTATAGCATTTAACATTTGTGTAATCTCCTATGTCAGACTTTCCTCCTCTGCCTTCAGATCTTCTGAAATTCTTCTTATCAGAACTTATGCCTTTCCTGGAAAACTTTTTTCCCTTCCTGAACTTCCTGTATGCAATCTTTGTGATTCCTTTCACTATAAGAGCACACAGCTTCATCATCTCCTCATCAGCATCAGTCTCAGGCAAGCTTTCAGAATCTGAGTCATCATCACTCTCAGAACTTGATGACTCAGTATCAGACTTTATGAAAAGAGCTTTACCCTTGTCTTTCTTCGAGGAAGCTGCTTTGGGGAATTCTTCTTCAGCCTTAAGAGCAACTGTCCTTGACTTTCCTCCTTTCCTCTTGCTTCTTTGTTCCATCTCCAGCTCATGAGTCTTGAGCATTCCATAGATTTCGTCAAGAGTTGTTTCATCAAGATTGTAGTTGTCTCTTATTGTCGTTGCCTTCAAATCCCAGCATTCAGGAAGAGCTAACAGGAACTTAAGGTTTGAATCTTCAAGATAATACTCTTTATCAACCAATGACAAATCATTCAAAAGTTTGACAAATCTATCATATAAATCATTCAATGACTCATTAGTCTTTGAGTCAAAGTGTTCATACTCGTGAGTGAGTATTGTCTTCCTGTTCTTCTTAATTGTGTCAGTTCCCTGACACCTTGTTTCCAGAGCATCCCATATCTCCTTAGCAGTCTTGCAGTTGATTACCCTGTTTGACATTACATTATCAATGGCACTATGCAGTAAGTATCGTACCTTAGCATCCTTAGCAATTGATGCTATGTCTTCAGCAGTATAATCACTCTTCTCTTTTGGTACGGTCTTTGCTGCTTCACCTGCAACTGCAACAGCAAGCTTGGTTGGTTTGTGAGGGCCTTCCTTGATTCTATCAAGGTATTCTGGATCTGTTGCTTCCAGGAACATGGTCATCCTTACCTTCCATATGGGATATTCAGATGGTCTCAGTATGGGAACTCTGATGGTCTCATACCGACTCTGAATTTGTGTCTTTGGTGATTCCTCAGTTTTGGTAGGCTTAGTTGGAGTTTCTGTGTCCGACATGATTGTGTTTGGATCTTTAACTGTATGTATGTTAACAGATAGGCTCTGATACCAATTGTTAGGTCACACACACACTGTAGAGGGGGTGAATACAGTGTATAGTACACTCAAATCGAACTTTAAGAACTTAAGTAACAGAAAACAAACTTTATTGAAATAATAAACTCTATTACAGTATGGAACTGTTACCTCTCAGTGATGAACAAATATCACGAGAGCTGTTAGGGTTACAATGAATAATCTTTTCTAATAATGATTACACTTATAGTGTAAACCCTATGTTTGTGTTTATATACTACACAGTTACAAGATAATCGCTAATTGATATGGAATATAATTCTGCTTCCTAAAATATATCAATCAGATATCTTTTCTTCCAAGTATTCCATTCTTTACAGAATTCCTTCTTCATGCATATCTCTTCTTATGTTTATCTTGATCTTCTTTCCTTTAATCAGCTACTGTCCTTATCTGATTGTTCTTCAGCACTTAAGTTCTGATATCTATCTTCTGATGATTATCTCTTGATAACATAAGTACTGATATCCTTAAGTCCTGACTTCCAGTATAAGTACTGATCAACAGTTAAGTACTGATTTATCCTGTTCAAGTAAGATCTGAAAGCTAAACATAAAACATATTAGCCATGACATTATCAAATATATCTAACATATTATCACTCTTTTTAATCTCACTTTGTCACAATTGTACATCCAGTGGCCAATGTGCTTGTGTGTTGTGTATTTATATAGTCCTGAAATTATAAAAAGAGGGAGTGTGCTTGTATAAGTCCTATAGGATGTGCTAATTATCCCATGTATAATCACTCCCTAAATTCAATCAGAAGAAATCTGTAATTAAATAAATTATTTTAAATATAAATTTAATAACAATTAATGTGATTATAAATAAACTTTAAATATATATAATAGTATTTTCATTTAAATTACAGTCGATTTAATTTATCAGACTAAATTGAAAATTCAGCTCATATTACATTTTCATCTAATTTGTATTTTAAATTTCGTTTTATTTGTTGTAATCCTTATTTCATACATTGAAATGTATTTTCGGATTAAATTATAAAACATATTTCATGTCAGGATGGTATAGCTTATATACAACACTAAAAAGACCTTAAATTTTTATTAATCAAGGCTTCCATACATTAGAATCAAGTTAATATATTAAAATTAGATTATCTATGATCTAATAAAAAATTATATTTTAGGTAAAATATTAAAGTAAAAAATAAACTTAAAATGGATGCTGGTTACCCTTTTACCTTAATAAAATGTGAAAAAAAATATAACCACCTTTTTAAAATTAAGGTTAAATATTAAAAATTGCATGCTAATGAATTATGTATATTCTAATAAATTATGTGACATAGTTTATATCATGATAGCCTGCCTAATTACATGCAATAATAAAAAAATGTTATTTAAATCTAATTACTCATAAATTAGAAATGTTATATTTTTTTTTATAAATGGGATTATAATTTATCTGCTCACATATCAGGATATTATGTAAGAATTTAAGGCATCTAGAATTTTGAGTAACTGAAACCTGTCTGTCTGCTTCTTCTATGTTTCTCTGTTCCAGCCCAAGAGGAATTGTTATCATAGTATTTGGTCTACATGGCCTTACATCTTTAGGCAGTAAATAAGATAGGTAGAGCCAATGGAGACATTTCTTCCACCTAACAATGATTCTCGCCCTTTAGGTTATGTTTTCTGGCGTTGGTTGTCTTCCATTGCGCGTCATCAAAGGTGTCTGAAGATTCGCCTCAGGCGCCAGCTGATAGCAGACTCCCATAGTCAGAAAATTCACACTACTTTATTGAAAAGAAGTATTTCCAAACAAGCAAGGATAAGGAGAAACATTCTTATACTCAATAGGAAGGTGCACACTGATCAGGGATTGCATTACTTCTCAGCAATGCAAATTATACAGATGTGCTCGCAGCATACCTCCCAGCTTTTGGTTTCACACCATGGCAATGAACTTGCGCCATCATATGGTATTGCCCTTACTTTAATCATTAGGCATTAACCTACAGACTAAGCTACTCATTTAAATTAGGTTATCAGTTAGCTTTTAGCAGCAGTAACTGGAACTTCTGAAATCACCTTAACAATTATACTTCTGTAAAACTTAGTATCTTATGGCCACTATGGCATTCTTGCTGATCATTTAAGCTGCTTATGCTTGCCATAATCTTCTTAGCTTCCTTTCGACTGGGTATAGAACACTGATGCAATTATCTAATGTCATATACTATCCCATATAGACAAATTTAAGCTTGAAGGTAGGAGAATTTTAAACACTAACAATTTATAATGAAGAAAAGAACATTCTACATCAGTTTTTGAGTGACACTCTTCAAATACAATACCAAATTGGCACCATTTTCTAATATAACTAGGCTACTTCCTAATTAGTGTTAGCATAGAATTCATATTTAGTACCCGCCAGGATCAAAAGTAACTTGATAAGTGTATTGAAAGCTAATAATATCAGACAACTCATAATTTATAATCACTATATCTAGGCTATGGTCGTTGTTCAAGTAAAATGCATAGTCAAGATATCATTTGAATTAATAGGTGAAACTCCAATGGTATAAGCATTACAAGAATCAATTGTAAATAGTGCTAAGGAAAATTTAAATGTGACAGCACTACTTGAGGCAAAAGTAATAATATTTGACATCCTGTCAATTATCTGTTAGAGGTGATTAAAAATAGAGGAATATATATGAGACGCATAAAAGGAAACAAGTCATGCATATTTAGCGACCCCTTGCTTCTCAGCCTCCGCTCTCTCATCTTACATCTTAATTTATCTGACTAACTAATTAAAATAAGGTAATTAAACTGCTCCAAGTATCTGACATTTAGCCACAAACCATGAGCGCTTTTAAACCTCATAACTTAAATTGCCAGCAACATTATCACTTTTAAATCATGTACAGAATAGTGGTGGGTTCTATTTACCCATGGACTTTTACAACTTGCTGCCTGAGGTAGTGGCCAATAACATGTTGATACATTATTAGGAACTAATAAAATAAATTGAAGCTATTCATCATTGTTGAAATTGTTGCAGAAGTCAGGGCTGAATCTTCTTTCCCAATACACCCCCGCCAGCCAAGCGAGCAGCGCCGGGAGCTACACAGGCTCTAACAGGTACTTTAATACATATTTTAGGACTTCAATGGCCTTCTATGAGTTTTAAATCTATCCTAACCTGCTGAGCCCTGCTGAATATATTTACTTCCAGAACTGAGGACCAAGCTAATAAGGGTGCCATCACTCACAAGCACAACCAGGCATACCATGAGTGTACCACTATTATCCGATGGAGCAGGACCAAGCAATACCCCTATCAATTAGGCTGCAGGTACTACCTTAATCGAGATTGTTAGTTACGTCAGACTAACCGCCTCGCGCTTCTTCTACAGGCATCTTGGGAAAAAAATACCAATTGTCATGTTCTTCATGTGTTCTTTGCTTACTGTCATTACAGCTGAGCGGGCACTTTCGTCGTATTTCGGGCCTCCCCGGCACAACTGCATGCATTGTAGCATGACACTATGGTATGCAGAGCGGACTAAGAGGGACAAGAATACCTCCAACCCGCAATTCACTTTTTGTTGTGAAGAAGTGCGTGTAAAGCTCCCACTCTTGAAACAACCCCCCCTACTAAAACATCTTCTAAGACCAAATTCTGGAGAGCAAGGTGCTAACTTCAGGCGGAATATATGGCCTTACAACTCCATGTTTGCGGTTGCATCACTGGGAGTACAGATTGATAAATTAATAAAGAAATCACGGGGACCTTATGTGTTCCATGCTGGTGGGAAAATTTACCACAACACAAGCTCATTGCTCCCACCAACAGGTAAAAAGCCCCTGTTTGCCCAGCTCTACATATATGATACTGATCATGAGATTAGTAATAGAATTAGCACATTGCGCAATTCAGAAAGAGGCCCAACTATTGATGAGAGTATCGTCCAGGGTCTAAAGCAAATTTTAGATATAACGACTCGTGTATTTTTGAATTATTTAAATATGTAATTGTGGAAGTATTAATTAAATAAAATATGTGTCTTGGTTTTGGCAGCAGTGTGTTGATATATACTATTTGTCTGTGATTTATTGGTGTAAAAGATTGGAATGTGTAGTTAAAAAAATTGAGTTATATTGTTTTTTTTTAATTTTAAAGGTGATATTATAACGGTTTTAAATCTGTAAATATTTGGATTGTCTCTAAAATTAGTTATATGATTTTACAATTTCAATAATTATTTTTGGGATTTTACAAAATTAAGAAATCAACATTTTATCAATTATTTAACCTTGTATGATTTTCTGATTACATTTAATTGTAAAATCTATATTTAATTTCATAATTCTTCAAAAAATATGAAATATTTATTTAAGTTTGGAATATTTCGAGAATTTTAAAATTATTTTGGAAATTTTCGGGATTAATTTCACCCGCACGTCAATTCGTTTAATTGCTAAAATCGGGTATAAATTGTGTTTCAGAAATTATTTTAAAATTACGAAATTTATGTTATTATAAACTTCGAGATATTTGTAAACTTTTAAGACTATTTTCGTGATTTTCTGAATTTATTTTAAGTGCAGCTCGGTTCATTAATTGTGAAATGCGGGTACGAGTTGCGTTTCAAAATTTCTTTAAAAATTATGAAAATTTTATTTTATTAGTTTCGGGATTTTTCGAAAATTTTAAGACTATTTTGGTAATTTTCTGAGCTTATTTTATGCGCACCTGGTTCGTTTAAATGCAGAATGTGAATCAGAATTGGGGCTTGTAAGCATAAATAAGTATACGTAATAATTCTTGATACGTTTCGAAGTTTTACAAAACTGTTATACACGTGTTGCTGCTGGATTGTTACAGAACAATAAAAAGGGAAATAAAAAATAAAAAATAATAGAAACTACCCCCTGTTCCCATTTTTCCCCGTCCCTCATCTTCCCCGATATCTTGTTTCAATCTCTCGCCTGTCTCCTCCTTGGCAATCTGGCTCATTTTTTTTCTCGATATATATATTTTGCCTCTATTTTCTTCCCCTCTCGTTTCTACTGTTCGCTGTTGCCGGTAGTTTCTGTCGCTGCTGCTTGGTAGTCGCCGCCGTTTCTCGGGTATTTCCGGTGGGTTCTCCGGCGATCCACCTCTGTCTCATTCTCTCGGCTTAGCATCTATATATATACACATGGTTACATGTATATATATATATTGAGTCTGTTGGATGAATGTTGTGTATGTGTGTGTGAGTTGCGCACAGAGGCGCGTGTGTGACAGGGAGAGTGGCCTGTGTTGATTATTTCCTATTGATTGGTTCTATTGTATTATGAATTTTATTTTTATTTGGCAGGGTTTATTTGATTACTGTTTCGTGATATCAATAAATTCGTGTTGGATTATATTACTAATCGGTGGAGTTCGTGTTGGAACCCGAATTAACGGGTACCCGCAAATTTTACCGCCGTCCGTGATGAATTTCGACGAGTGGACGGTGGACGATGATGATGTTTATTTGAGTCCTAATATTTTAAAATAAATAAATATAAAAACGCGAATAATACTAATTAATTAGTTTGATGGGTGGTTGGGATTTCTAAAGTGATTTTGGTAGTGATATCGGTTGAATTAATGATTGGGTTATTTGTGTTGATTTGACGTCAATGATGTTTCGACGGGTAGTCTGATAAACAAAGGGGACACTGTTCGATTTCCGGGAAATCGAACTACGAAAATACGGGAGCGTATCTGAGGATTATCGGAATGTCGAGCGAGTATAAGTAAATACATATACGTAAGTTTTATACAAAACCTGATTGTATGTTGTAGTGAAACATTTTGCCAAAACCAATAACCCTAATTTCATACGATGAAGAGTATACGTATTTTCTGAAAATGAACACCGAATCGATTTTCGAGAACATGAACCATAACTGATGCCTGTATTGCAATAATGTATGTGCTAAGAGTCGGAATATGCTATCGTATGGGTAGGTTATTAGAAAGGATATGTCAAGCATAACTAGGTGTCTAACATATAGTATTTTGACCCTGTAGGTCCTAATTGGGAAACCGAAAGTGGATGTTGGACTAAAGATAACCTAGTGGTCAGTCGACGAGCTTAGTAGGGTTTTAACCGAAAAACTGAGTGACAAAGTCGAATCCAAGGTGAACTAGTGGTTGGACGTTAAAGCCTGAGCGTTCGAGTAGGCTCTGAGTCGATCAGTAATAATTGTAAAGCTTGCAACTCAAGTACTTCTAAACCTTTTTTGAGATATAATTCAAATATTTCTAAATTCTCTCGTGACATATTGTTAAGTATTCAAAATAGCTCTGTTTTATATTGAAAGTACTTTGAATCCTTCAGCCTTGAACCTGAGCCACATCATTTGATCTTTGAGCCGTAAACCTCATTCTTTATGAACCATTTCTTGTTGGTTTACCAGATACTAAACCACACGAGTACAATACTACTCCACAAATATATATACCCATCATATACCAAACGCTGGAACAGAATTGGTTGAACATACATAAACTTTTATACTCAACCATACCCTGTGACATCAAAGAACTAAACCTAATAAAATCATTGTTCCTCTAATACCCGATTCTCCTACAGGATGAAGGCCATTTCTTTTATATACTTTGACATACCCTCGTGGTACCCATGAATTTTCACCATGCTCTTATACAAATGTTTTATTATTGTTAATTATGATCTTGTTTTATTGAGTTATATTGTTTATCATATTGAACTGCTTTGGAATTGGATAGTTTTCTTTATGTAGACCAGATTCGTGGTCAGACCAGATTCGTGGTCGAATTAGGCCAATATGTGCCTTGGATCCAGTTCGTAGAGCAGAGCTGTGTGCCTTGCTCGGGGTTAGTGCGTGACTGATCAGCAGCTTAACCTTAGTTTTAAAATTTAAAATGAATATCCAATTCTAACGATTGTTTAACAATAAACTTGATTCTTCTAAATCATCCCATTTGAACATTCTTTAACCTCAGTTATCACTATTATAACTTGTTGAGCTAGTTAGCTCACTCTTGCGAATCTTTTTATATATTTTACAGTAAAAAAAGATATGGATGATAGTGTAGTTCATCAGTCCAAAGTGCGAGCTAGGATTCCAGTTTGAGTTGGATCGAGCTAGTAGGAGCTTCATATGGTAGTCAGATAATAAGATTGTAAGAATAATTTCATTATCAGTTGTAAGTTAAATTAGTTGGGATTTGGTACGTTGTAATAGAAGTTAAGGTTATGGCTTGTTTTCATACTTTAACCTGTTACGATCCGTGGTTATGTAAAGCAGGGTCATTGCAAATAATATTTCATATACAGGTTTATATAATGTGTTGTGGACCCCAAACTTCTGACCCGAGTTTGGAATGCGTCACGGGTTGGTATCAGAGCTACAGGTTATAAGTCACTAAAACAAGCCTAAATTGTCGGGATTGGGTAGAGGGTCAGGATTAGGAATAGGAAATAGAAAGATAAGACGTTGTGAGGTTGAGTGTGGTTGTATAGTAGGTCTCCGGCACGGTTCGTGTTGCGATTCAGGATTCTTAACTTGTGACGTGATTTCCAGACAATGACAATGGCAGATCCTGATTTCCCTGTATCATCTAATCGTTTGGAGCTTTCCGTTCAAGGATCGTCATCTTCTCTCAAATTGGATTTGCACCTTGTTCCTCCATCAGGATTAATGGTACTACCTTCTGTTATAACAGTTGCACGTCTTCAAGCTATTCTACGCTATTTTACCACCTCTTGATATGAGACGACCTATTTAAGAACCTCCATCTATTTATTCTTGTTTTACTGGACATTCGATTGTGAATGTATCTTTTCAGTTTACCCTACACCCTGTTCTATACCCCTAGTTTAAAACCTGTCCTATGAAGCAATAGTACCTACGAGGATGGATTCGAGAGTTACGGTAAATGGTGAGTATTGAGATATAAATAAAGGTGATAAGAAGTTTAGAAAGAAGATTCAAGTATTCTGGAGGATAGCTGCTACCCGGTTATAAGCTATTAGTAACTAGGCCACCCGTGCTTAGCTTGTGGGATGGACTAGATGAATTTTGAAAGAGTTAGAGATAAAAGTATAGATTTGGAATTTTCGTAGAATTAGATGTTGGTGCTATGATAAATGTGATATGTAAAGTAGTGATGTGATGTGATATAAGCAAACTTTGTTCTATGAAATAGACTTGTTGGCTGCTGGATAGACCTGTTCCACTTAATGACTACAAAGATGATGATGGGAGTACTACCAGTATGGAAGCTTTGAAATGAAGCTACGAATAAGATAATATACACCGACAGTTGAAGTTTTCATCGATTAAGGAAGGTAATAGACCCAATAAAGGAGAGAAGGTAGATTGAAGTGAATGGACCTTTATGTGATCGTTTCTTTAATTTGGTACCTTGTTATAGGTGGGAAGGACAACAACCAACTCATATAGTAAGGACAACCAGATGTGTGATTTTCAAATTCTTAAATAAGTTTTCGAAAAAGATTTTCCCTTACAAAATTTCTAAAAGCCTTTTTGAATAAAAATGAGTTCTAAACATTGGTTGTCAAGTTACTACTTGAGTTTCTTGTTTGTTAAAAGACCCGGATTACTTGGAAGGATGCTTGTTTCAGACTTAGTATTGTTAATTCAGAGAACAAAGTAACCCGCGATTATGAAGAAGTTGATTATTCCTAATAGTAACGTGCAAATATTGTTTGATAAGATTAACAATAGAATCAGTATACGGAGCAACTATTCATCCAATTACTAGGACTATCAGAGTTCAAAGAATTCATTGATTTAACAGAAGCCTGGGCATGACCAAAGAAGATTGGGAAGATTTCCAGACTTTTCAAAAGGATCGTTATATCGAATGATTTGTGGTTATTCTAAATTAAAAAGAGGAAACTCGAGGTTATCTGGTAAGAACTCCATTATGATCGAATTGTTAAAATATTATACATGTAGACGTGATGTTACAGACGTAAGATTTAACAAGTAAGAATCTACCTTAATGCTTAATTTGAAAAGGCATTTCAGCGTACCTTCTTAATTTGTTATATGACATAATTGGGATACGCTCAAACAAGCTCGAAAGATGAATACAAGTGAAATGTGGATGGTGACCAATGGTATCATTCTTGTCTTCAATATTACAGCGTATATTCCTTTTTGATTCCTAAATATGTATGAACTTCTTTTCTTAATAAACTCTTTGCTATGATATCAAAAAGGAGGATATTGCATTCATTTCAAATTTAATTTTCCCCCTCAAGTTTTGCTCTCTGATTGGGACAAACAGTGTTATGGTGAGACGCTTTGTCGGGATGACGAAGAGTCGGGTGGGACGCCACCTAATCATGTGATGTATGCCATATGGTACGGAAGACTGGCCATCTTAAGTACCAATGTGGTTATCTCATTCATATTCAAATCCTTATTTTTCTTTCTTTTCAACTTTAATTTTTGTTGAATTGTGAATCCTTCTAGTTGTTTCGTTGTACTGTCATTCTTTGTAAGAGTTTTTCAAACAGAAATCAACGTATTATGAACCAAGCGGGCAAACTTCCATCTACCTCTCACGCATGGAAAGAAAATAAGGGCATATGGCGAGAATTGCAAATCACTAGCCCAGTCAGGGATGCACTAGGAGTCGAGGGAATCTACTCCAATAAGGAATACGTCTCTAAGAATGAGAGTTTACGAGTTGTCTGTAAAATATATTATTCAGAATATGGACGTGATGACATGGATGATTATGGTGAATACCTTATGCGTTAAAGTATTGAAAGATGTGGAAGCAACTTGATTGTTTATTCCCCCAAGGTATTGTTGATAAGATGATTTACCCCGTTGAATTGATAAGATTATGACTAAAGGACTATAAAATTTAAGAACGTGTATTTGTTAAATAAGTGAGAACCAATGGTGGAAGTGAGATTTCTGGCAATAAGTTTATGAGGATTTGACATTATTTTAAGAAATGGACTAATTATTTAAGCGTGATGCCCAGGTAGACCGTAGTGATGGAAAGATAGTTCTGAAGACGTCAAATGAGAATATAATAAGGTTTAGAGGACAAAGGACGATAAAGAATTTGTTAGCAATGATTTAAAGCTAAGAGGTTACGGTGACTAAGATAGAAGCACTATGGTGATTATGAATAGAAGTCAGGAGCAGATAGAATATGAAGATTTTATAGCAATTAAGGAGTTTCAAGATATGTTTCCAGATGAGTTATCCACATTTCCTCCAGATAAAAAAATGAGGTTCGCGATTGACTTAGCACCTGAGACGAAGCCAGTGACCAAGTCTTTACACAAAATGGCACCAGTTAAAATGAGGAAGTTAGCAAAGCAGATGCAAGAGATGTTAAAAGAAGAAGCGATTAGACCCAGTGTACCCCATAAGGTGTACCGGTATTATTTGTTAATAAGAAAGATGGAAGTAGGAGATTATGTGTCGACTAGTGAAAGCTCAACAAGTTTACTATCAAGAGCAAGTATCTGTTACCTCAAACTAATGATTTGTTTGATCAAATAAAAGAAGCAGAGTATTTTCCAAGATTGATTTAAGATTTGGGTATTATCAATTGAAGATTTAACCCATGGACATATCAAGAAAATTTCAAAACTAGGAACTGTTGTTATAAAATTCTAGTACTATCATTTGGATTAACCAATATACCAAAATATTTGAACTTGATGGACAGAATCTTTAAGGAATATCTGGGTAAGCTATAGTTGTGTTACTTAAAGTCAATAGAGGACCATGCAAAGCATTTAATGATAATTGGGGAGTCAGAGAAGAAAGAAATTGTATATAAAGTTTACAAGGTGAAAGCTTTGATGGAAGGAAATGTAATTCTTAGCATAATAGTCAGTGAGGAGGAGGAGGAAGGAGATCCAACAGGAATTAAAGTTACTATAAATGAAGAAAGACCAAAAGCACCAACAAAATTAAGAAGTTTTATCATGGGCCGGTTATTGTCGAAAATTTGTGCAGATTTCGTTGAAAGTTGCAATACCTTGGACGAAGCTAACCAGGAAAAGCAAGAAGATTATATGAAGTGGAGAAGGGTGAAGAAAGTTTTGCGGAGTTTAAATGAAAGAATGGTTACATACCTGCTTTATCACTTTGAAAGTATCAAGGAGATTGGTAGTTTATAGTGATACTTCTCATGAAGGAATATGATGTGTTGTGATGCAGCACAATAAAGTTATTGTATTTGCATCCAGACAACTAAACCTTATGAGCAGAAGTACCCTACTTATAATTTGGAATTAGTAGCAATAATATTCGCTTTGAAATATTGGGGAAAACATGATATGTATGAAGAAAGGTGTGATATCTATACGGACCATAAGAGTTTGAGGTATGTATTTATAAGGAAAAGCAATTGTAGTGGCAAATGATAAGCATAAAGAAGAAAGTAAACACAGAGACTGCACCAGAAGAATTATCTATAGAATTTTGGAAGTTGGAATTGGAAGTCATAATTTATAATCCAAAGGAAGCGAGGTATGACAGTATGACCTTTCAGTCAGAGTTATTAAGAGAAAATAATGGGATGTCAAGAGAAGATAGTGGATCAGGATGTTAACGGTTTAGTAAGAAAATTTATGCGCCCAGGAGAACGATTACGATATCCCCAGGTTTTCTTCCAGCACTTAGATGCTACAAGTAAAAGAATTAAAAAATGAGATCCTACAGGGAATTCACAATATAAAGTATTAAATTTATTGAAAAAAAAATGCCAAGATATATGGAAATTTAAAGAAAGTAGTGATAACCAGGTATAAGAAGGAAATTTCAAAATGGATTATGAAGTGTTTGGACATGTCCAAAAGAATTAAGGCGAAGTATCAGAGGCCTAGTGGACAAGGCAGACCAAGGAATAATTTTACAAGAAGCAAATCGGTAAAGTGTACCCGTGATGTTGATGGAGAAAAAGGAATGAAATTCTGAGACTATGTACTGACTATCGGGAAGTTTAAAAAAACAACGAATAGAATCAGTGACCCACTATAAAAGAATTGATTACTTATGAGACATAATTCAAGGAAGTGTGTTATATCCCGGGGATTAATTTAAGATCCTACCTTAGAACATATCAGAGATTACGATTAAAATAAATTATGAGCATTACAAGCTCTGGTAATATTATGTGAAATAAGAAGTGTATCAATTGTCTATAAGGAATTAAGGGACAAGGTGTATAAGGAGTACTCAGATAAGCGAACTGTATTTATTGATAATATCCTCAACTATTCAGAGAATAAGAGAGTCTGTGTGGAATGTCCAAGGATTTTTCTCCAAAGATTAGAAGAAATGAGCCAGTGCCAACCATGTGGTCCTCCATTTAGAAAATGTCTAGATCAATTATATTCATCTCAACATGAAGCTCAATTTAATTATCACATCAAATCAAATTAAAGATAAAGTGCATAAAAAATAATCAAAATGAGATTTAACATTTAAATGGTACATGTTGCTTATGACCTATCATCCTCTGCAAGTCCTTGTTTAATTTATAAACTCTCCTTTCACCTGTTAAATGCTAAGTGATATACTCAGAATAATAGAAGTTATTTAATCACCTCCCATGACTTGTTGCTGCTGAGCCACTTATAGGATAATATTCATCACGAACATCTCAATCCTGAGATTAATTTCTCAATGGCATGGTTCCTACTCTGAACTACATTCTACTGGATGCGAAGAAAGAATTATGTATAAATATAATCCTCTACATATTGATTATTATTGTAGAAAAAAAATGTCACATAAATTTTGCCGTAGCACCTTGTTGAAAGTCTGATCACCAACCTCTAAGGCACCCGCAGGTTTATCAATTATCATCATGTTAAAACATCATTGCATGCCATCTTATCATAGGATGATATTAATTTGGTTTCCAAAATTGAACCTCCTTTCCAATTACAAAATATACTTATTACACATTTTATGCATAATTGTGATTTTCCTTACAAACACACCAACACCATGTCAAATGTATATAAAATATGCAAAATTCAGAAGTAAGTATCTAAAATCAGATTTAAAATCAGAATATCTTAACATTATTAAAAAAGTACCTTAGAGGATAAGAAGAATCTCAACGTGATTTTTCCAGAAGTAGTGCTTTGCCATTAACTGATACTATGGCTTTGAATGTGAATACAATAACCTGTCTAAATTCAAGAATGCTGGGAATGCCGGTTCTACTTCAGTAGGCTCAACTGCGTAAGCAAGGTTAGAAAGATATTTAGCAAGGAAGAATGGTGGCCAAGTGTTTTAACCTTGGTTAAACGAAGGTTAATATTAACCAAACAGGCAAAACACCACGCAAATCACCAAGACAAATCAAAGAAGCATTCTCCATGCTTCTTCTCTTGCTCACAGAATTTCTTCAAAAAAAGCAAGGAAAAAAATTTCCAAAGTTCCATCATCCAAGCAAGAAGAAAATTCCTAGGTTGGTTTGGTTAAATTCCATAATTATAAACTTAGTTATACCATGAATCTAAGCTCTTAATTTCAAGGATTTCATGGTTTATCAATTCCTCCTAATTTTTGATTGAATAGTGATTTCAAACTTTAACTTTTTGTTCTTGAATTCTTTTGCAAGATCAAGGTATTAGAAAGTTAGATCAAGGCTCCCTAGTAACTTATTACACTCCAAGGAAGGTATAATCTCTAGAAATCTAACCTTGACTTTGAGTTTTTTTGAGTTTATGGATGTATTAGTGTTATATACTAAGATCCATGTATGTGTAGTAAGATCCATGTATGTTTACTTAGTTTTGATGGTTTAAGAGGTGGTTATTGATGGATCTATGTTAGTACTTGTAATGAGTTATGATTTGAAAGGTTTTGACTTGATTGGTAGTTTTAGGTAAGATCTTGGGTTGATAATGTTAGTTGATGATTTGGTGAGGATTGGTGATTGTTTAGATTGGTAAAATTTGGAAACTCGTAAACATAGCCGTCGTAACGCCCATTTTCCTTTAGACTGCTTGTGCATGAATTTCGGATCAGAGAATTCACTGACCAAAACTATAACTTTTCCATGTTAGCTAGATCATGTCAGTAATCTTCGTTTGATATGTGGTTCGGCTTAGATCCAATTTACGGTTTAGGAGAAACGACCGTTTTAAGTTACGAGGTTTCGCGAACAGAACCTTTACCCCTCGCTTAACTTTGAAATCTTGTTTAAGGCCCTTAAAAGCTAATTGGATTACGAACAATTATCTAAGGTGGATTAGCAGTTGGTAAAGTATCTGCGAAAGAGTTGCCTTAAAAACGTTTAACGTTTAATTTTATAAAAGGTGGAGCCGAGGGTACTCGAACGACTAATGTAATAGTTAGTGCAGAAGCGAACGTTAGGTCTAAGTGGATAAAGTCTAGTTCTTAAGCGACCGTGGTTTAATTCCGGCTTATGTTGTTTGTTCATAGGTTACCGGCCCACTCTAAGCTTAAGTCTACCCGAACACTCCAGGCAAGTTTTCTACCCTTATATTGTTGTTGTGATGTAAATATATTTATGCTTTATCTTGAGATAAGTGCATGGTTGTTATTAGCAAGTCTTGCGATATATTGGAGCATGTTGATATGATATATATGCATGCCTGTTTCGTAATCTTGATATTACATTGTCGATTCAATTGTTAAGTTGCATAATACCTATGAAAGAGATAGGCATTATTGCGTATACCCTTAGTATAGGGGACCCAAGTTGAACATTTTTCTAAACCAGGAGGTGATGTTCCCGAGTATATTATATATATATATAGTTTTCAAAACTATTACTCGAATAATGTTTATTCGATAGTTTTAAATTATAAGCGAATAGTTAGTGAATATTCATTCGAGGACTTATGACTCGTTTATTTTATTAAATATATTCATTATCTTCTTAAGAAATGTTTTTGTTTTAGCCAAGTATTCGAGAATGATTGATATCGTCAATCATTCTTACCTTAATATTTTCAGAAAGTTATTTTTAAAACTTTTACTTCATTTGCTTTGATAAAAGCTATTTGTTATTGGAATATTATTATAGCATAATATTCAGATATTCTTTAATATCTTGGAATTGATTTATTCTATCAAATCATCCTTATCCAAACCCTTTCAAATATTTCGAGTCTTCAAAATGATTTTAAAGGCTAGAGCGGATCCCAAAACTTGTTTTCAAATTTAAGATCTTCCTTTCGAAGGGGATTTAAATACTTGCTTAAAAATCTGAGGGATCCGGCTCTGTGGTGTATTTTATATTCGCAACGAGGTTGCTGTTTTGATAAATGAATTTGATTACTTGCCCAACATTCGGAAGTAAGTCATCTAAATGAGTCGGCATAAGCGACAAGCCGAGGTACAGTCTATTAAAGTGTAAGTGGCTGGGTGGCAGTCCATCAATGCGTAAGTGGCCGGGTGGCGGTCCAGTACAAGGTCCTAATGCGGCCAAGGTGATGACCGGTGGGGGATTCATCCATCTACTAGTAGAAAATGTTACTTAATGGGTATCTTTTCCTGATCAACAAGATATCGGGTTTATGCCAAAGTTTTCTTCTTTCCAAATTCATTCATATTACAACTCTGTTTGTACTATTCATAACAGAGGTTTTCGAGGAAAGTATGAGATATATATAGGTGTGTATATATATCGGGACTTAATGAAGTATCTCATAGCTTCATTTCTTTGAATGATATTTCAAAGATTGAATCTATTCAAGTCTTATCTTGTAGTCTCATCTATGTGATAAACTTTTGAAACTGATTATACGTTGAACAGTGATAGTTCAAGTAGTATTCAGAAAAGATATAAGTATATTGGAGTATCTTGTAACTTCATCTTTTCAACTTATATCTAGTTAATGATTATCTTATGCAGGACAAATATTTTCAGAATAATATTGAGACAAGGTTAGATATATGAGATCACCTTGCAACAATATTTTTATACAGTTATAACTAGAAATCTGTGTATACTATCATGGAAGAGGATTTCCAAGATTTTGATAAGTATATTACATATATACTGAATATTTTGTGACTTGGTCGCGTTAAGATATCAAACTTGGTTCATTTCTGCTTGACCAAGACTTTCATGAGTACTATGAAAATGCTCATATATTCTTAATTATTATACATGTTATTTCAGTGGGCTTACTGCTGATCCTTGCTTATTCTTTCATCACACAACAATAACTAGACAAGATGAACATGACTAAGCTCCCAATTTGCGAGCGGATAGGAAATGTTCAGCGGTTTCCTGTAGGCGTTGATGCCATTGTAGCTGAGGTAGGAACTACCAATAGGCTAGGCTTTCAACTTTTGATGTATCAGACTTATGTATATTATGAATTGTAATAATGGCAAAGAATATGTAAATTTATTCAGAATCCCTTTTAAGATGTAATGACTTATACTTGTGGAATGAAATGACTTGTGTTATTTTGGTATTCATCTTTGAGACTATAACTTGTGGTGTGTGTGTATATTATGGGGTCACAGTACGTAGTAATTGGTTGTTTATTTAGATTAAGTGTTGTAAAGGAAAATGGAACACCTGACAACCCCGATCCCCAACCCCGGATTTGAGGATGTTACAGCCGCTGTATTTTAAGGGAGAACTACTTTCTAAGAAAATCAGTAGAGGATAATACATCTCGATGAAGATCGAGAACCACATGATAACATTGAACCAGAGTTGGAATAAGATTAGGATGTACATCAAAATGTTGAAAGTAATCTTGTCCAAGAAACACAGGTTATTCGTAGATTTAGTAGGATTCACCATTAGCCTGGAAGAAATTATGAATTTCTTTTAACTCAAGATGGTGATGTGATGCTTACAGATAATGATAGCCTCTCACCTGCCAATATGCTATGAACAGTTCATAATTCGTGAGATGGCTAGAGACCATAAAATTCGAGATGGAATACATGTATCAAAATAAATTATTAACTTTAGTTGATCCGCTCGAAGGGGTAAAACCTATAGGGTGCAAGTGGGTTTTTAAGAAGAAAACTGACATGGATGGTAAAGTACAGACCTGTACAGACCTATAAGACGACTAGTGGCAAAATGTTTCAAACAAATTCATAGTATAGACTATGATGAGACTTTTTTTACCGGCTACTATGGTCAAGTCCATCAGGATTTTGTTAGCAATATTAGCTTACTTTGACTATGAGATTTGGCAAATGGATGTCAAAACTGCTTTCTTATATGGGAGCCTTGAAGAGGATGTATATATGATACAACCTGAGGGTTTTGTCGATCCAAAGTTTGCTAAGATAGTTTGTAATTGCTTCTATCTATTTATAGATTGAAGCAAGCCTCAAGGAGAATGAATATTCATTTTGATAAAAATCAAAGTGTTTGGCTTTATTCAAAATGAAGATGAACCATGTGTTTGCAAGAAGGTTAGTGGGAGCCATGTGGCATTCCTAGTATTATATGTAGATGACATATAACAAAAAGAAATGGCATACCTTCTCTACAGGCTATTAAGACTTGGTTGAGAAATAGTTTCTCGGTGAAAGACTTAGGCGATGCTACCTATATATTAGGGATCAAGATCTATAGATAGATTGAAAAGATTAATCGACCTATTCGGAGTACATACATTGATAAAATATTGCATCATTTAAGGATGTAGGACATAAATAAATGATATGTTTCGATGTCTCATGGGATAGTGATCTTAAAAGATAACTGCCCCCTAAATCATTAGATGATAATGGCCGTTTGAGAAAGCTCCATATGCTTTAACAATTGGATCTATAATGTGTACAATGATATGTATTTATCCTGATGTTTCGTATGCTTTGAGTATGACGAGCAGATACCAGACATTTAGATTATTAATATTTATGTTCTATCGATTATTCCCTTTATAATTATTAATTCTTAATTTACTGCGATATAAATGTTAGATTAATAAATGTCTTTGGAATATGATATGCAATTCTATATGTCTAAGTACGTGACTTAAAAATGAGATTATGAGAATATATCAATATTCCTAAAGGTCCCTAGTCGTATATTATTAAGGAACAATAATAATGCATTAAGACTAGTGTGTTTGTTGGCTGATGATCACATCTCATTGATCATAGGTATAGTGATACTAAAGTCAAAGACACAGGCAGATGTACATGTACATGGTGCTGGACAGACCCGATGTGAGATTCTACATGTCTGTTGTGTCATAAGTAATTCTCACAATGATCATGATGTAATGGTCCTTAGACCTGAAGTCATTATATTTCTATACGAGAATTAATATACATTGATTCCACTAAAAGTTATTCTTGACCGGGTAATGATAAAAGTGGACATTGGGTATATTATAAATCGTATGAGAAATATGAATGATCTAGAAGGGATTTAACCCTCCTATTTTAGGAGTGATATTATTGGCCTCTTGTGTGAGCTAGACTACGAAATGCGTGGCCACACTCAAATGTTGATTTGATATGATAGTCTACTCATTGATCAAGGAAACCTAGATTAAACATTGATGAGGATGACACATTACATGCCTCTAGTTTAATCTATATTAATATGTGGTTAAAGGGATTATATTATATTGTACATTATTCATGAAAGGTTTAATCGATCACCAATTCAATTATTATTACTGGGGTAGCAATGATGTATTACTAGATGCCGCTCATTGTTTACGATTTTAAATTAGATTTAAAATTCATTGCCAATGTAATAATAACCTATAGGGTCACAAACAAAGAATGCTTAAAGGATTATTTAATTTAAATTGGATTTAAATTAAATTAAAGTAATTTGAATTATTATAATATTAATTAAGTTTGACTTAATTAATTAGATAAATAATGATATTCAAATTTACTAATATTAATTATGAAATTTATTTGTTAAATAATTAAGTGAGGCTTAATTATAATACAAATAGGAATTTCGAATTAATAATAACTCCTAATTAGTTAAGATAATTCATTTTTCTACTCTCTATATAATATCTCTTGTGTGGCTGATTTTTAGGGTGCAAGAATTTTACTAAAACCCTAGCCACCAAGAGAGAAGATGGAGAGAGCAAGAAGAAACGAGTTTGTGCTATTACATATCCAATCCTTGAGTTCAAGCATTCGTGTGGATACCGATAGAGCGTAGATCGCGAGAGCGGGATGCGTGGTGATTGAACAAGCTTTGGATCTCCATTAGTCAAGCAAATGGTAAAGCCTCTTAAGGTAAACAATCTGATCTATGAATTAAATATATGTCTTTCGCATGGATCCTACGGTGGGTTTCAAAAATTCTGATTTTTTTTACGTTTTTAATTACTGTTTCCGTTGCGTTTATGTGCTCGAAACCCTTATATAGAACCAAGTAAACCATCCATCCTTATTCCTTCAGCAGTAAAACTCAATTTATAACAACTAAGATCAACAATTTTTCTCCATTTGTATTTATTCTTGATCTTTGGAATTACTTGAGCTCTCCTCTTTGCTATAATCTGCAACATCTTCAAATATATATTCCAACATCTATTCCTCACAGATCTTTTAAGCATATTCTTGTTTCTTGATCTGTTTTGTCTACAACTATTCTGATATTTCCTTCTTGTGCCCTTTCTTCTCTGTCAAAAGCATTTCTTCTTCCTTGAAGTTTTGAGCATTAACAGCTTCAACATTGTTGGATTTTTAATCGCAGCGGGGCGTGGCAAAACACTTTTACACACACAAAATCCAAATAAAAGCATATAAATCGTGAATAAAAATTCGAGGGATCGAATCTAACCTTTAAAAATAATTCGAACAACGATCAGAGATCCTTAGCAGTTGCTCCTCAAGTGTGAAGCACTCCACCGGTATCCACCAAGAAAACGACTTTTAGGAGGAGGAGGAGGTGGAGAGAATTTGGTTTTCTGAAACTTTTGGGTTTCTGGGGTTAGAATAAAATCGGGTCTATAATAATGTATTTATAGGCAAAATTTTCAGCTGAAATTTTCCCATAAATATTATTATTATTATTATCCCATTTATTATTCTCATTAATAATTAAAACACCTTTTAATTATTAATCCTTTTTCTAAACACTTTAGAATAATTCTCTCTCTTGATTTAATTTCAAAAATTAAATCCTTTAATTTAATATTAAGAACTTTTCTTAATTAATTTATATGAATTAAATCTCATTTAATCAATTATTAAATTTCCAATTAATTATTTATTTCATAAATAAATAATTATTAGCCATTATTAATTAATTCCTCCACCATTAAATCATTCTCTTTTTATGGTGTGACCCTGTAGGTTCAATATTAAGCCGGTAGTAGAAATAAATAATAATAAAACTATTTTATCATTATTTATATAAATTCTCTAATTTATTAAATATGATTAATTAATTAATCACATTTATTCTATATCGTGAATGCTTCTCAACATATCGCGATATCCGGATAATATGAATTCACTGCTTAGAATACCAAGAACCTGTCAGTGAATAGTTACCGTACAATAAACTCCTTCTACCCTACAATGTCCCGATTAAATACAAGGCATGGATCTCGTGTCAAGCCTATCTAATTCAATCACTTGCTTACCATTTACTATGCGTAGTTCTATGCAAATTAGAAACTCCTTTCTAATTTCATTCACTCTGGCCAGAGATTCCTGAACTAGCATAAGTGGATCAGCCTTGAACATTCGCTTCCTTCACTGGAAGGGGTAGATCCTTTATTGATCATACACTATCTTCGTGTACAAATTCCTATACCCAGAAGAGCCCTAATAATTGTCCCTGGAGACTAAGAACTAACCAAAGCATAGTTCAGTGTACACAAGATGACTATGAAGACCTCAAGTCTAAGGATACTTGTACAACTATCACTATGTGAACAACTGCTGACACGTGAGTGAACTCCATCAGTTGTTCAGCTGTGCGAGTCATGTTCAGTGAACTTATTCTATAATAAGCACCTACATACTAGCTATAGTGTCACCACACAAATGTCTATAGAACAGACATCCTTCATAATGAAGCAAGCATAGTATGTACCGATCTTTGCGGATTATTAATTACCAGTTAGTAATCCTATGACCAGGAACTATTTAAGTTTAGAGTTATCATCTTTTTAGGTCTCACTATTATGATCTCATCATAATCCATAAAAAGCTTTACTCTAAACTATGGTATATCTTATTTAAACACTTAAATAGATAAAGCCCGTAATAAAAACAAACAAGTCTTTTATTATATCAATGAAATCAAAACAGATTACATAAAAGTTATTCCTAAATCCTTATACATGATTGGACTTAGGACATATTCCTTTCAAACATAAGCAGAGAGAATCTGTAAGTCCATTCAAAATAGAATTTGTTCTTCTTCAGTCTTCACAGAATCAGGAATCACTATTACTCTTTCAATGTCAGGAAAAGAATCAGAACTTATAACTTTGTCATCAGGAATTGAACTAGGAGTAACAAGAGTAGCTTCCATGTTAAATCCATGAGATCTATCCTTAGAGACTTGAGTTGGCTGTCTTCTTTTGACTTTGAATTCCAGTCCCAGTTTGAACTTTCACAACATCAGAGGTCTCCTTTTCTTGTTCATCACCATCATCATCAAAATTGGTATTTCTCCTCAAAACTGATTCAGGTTGATATTTTGTCTTTGATACTATCTCCCCCTTTTGGCATCTAGACTTTGTAGAAGAAAGAAAATAGCATCCAACTTGGAATTTGTAGCATTCTGACCATCCTCCAAAGCTGTCAATTTATCAACATATGATATTGTTTTGTTTCCAAGCTAAACATTCTCTTTAGCAAACCACTTTAATTTTTTGTACCTTTAATAGTCACAAAAATATCAGACAGCTCTTCTATGATTTTAACAGTATCTTGCTTGAGTGCAGAGACAGAAGAATGCAGTCCTTTGACTAAAAATGTAGTGGATTTAATAGATGCTTTCATATGAGTATGTGAAACCAATTGAACAACATGATCAACTAAATTCTATGCAGATTCCATAGATATCGTTTCACTAGGTAATCTCCAAGAATGATTCCATTCTAAGCCCTGTGAGGATGTAGAAGCAGCATGACCAGATGATGAACCAAAAGTAGATAATTTAGATGCTTCAATACCAGATTTCAAAGCTTCATCATCAGGATTATCATCATTAGAGTCATCAGAATCATCTTGATCACCAAAATAATCTCAGGAATATCAGAATCAACATCAGAATTAGGAACTATGCTTTTGAGTTTTAAATCAAAAGTAGACTTAGAAGGCTTAATTACGTGTGTAAATCCTGTAAGAAAAGAACCATGAGTACCTAAATCTCTTTGTTCTTTTAAAGTGATCTCATCACTTCTCACACCACTCATCTCATGACTTTTAATAGTCATATATTGAATTAACTAAATCCTGACTCGCATCTACCTCAAAAGGATGAGCTACCTCCTTGTGAGCTGCCTCACAAGGAATTACTAAATCCGAACTCTCATCTACCTCTCCTTTTTCCAAGTAAGGATCCTGCCTTTTGAATTCTATTTTTCACTAAATCTTTTCTCTCATTCTCACATGAAAAACTCAGAGAAATTTGTCCTACAAAAATAAAAGGTGGTTGAGAAGAGTTGTCTGTGATCATATAACTAGAGGTATTCCTTTGTAAAGGTCTAATCATAGTCATATCAGCAGATAAAATAGAGTTTAAAGGATTTGTACCTTGAGGAGTATCAACCATTGGTATAGCCTTGAGTGGTTGTACCAATATACTTCAATTTTATCTTTAGAAGTGATTAGTAAATCTGTTGAATCAGGAACAACTTCATCAGGAATTGACCCCTTAGTAGAATTTGATATAAGTCTGCAACAGTACTTTGAACTGTTGGTTCTTGTGTGACTTGAGGTAGAAGCTTATTCAATCCTTTGAACTAAAGGTTCTTGTATGCTTCCCTCAATGATAGGATCATTGATAACATCATCCAATCCAGCAATATGATGTTTATTAGCTTCCTAATCTTGTACTATCTTCAGAATGTCCTCAACCATAGAAATTTGACTTCCTTGAGCAATGTCAGGAATAGTTAGATATTATGTTATGCTTGTACCTACACTCTGAGCATGCAGTTCTTGTGTAGCCGGGGAATTAACAGGTGCATCTTCACTTTGAGAAGATGGTTCTTGTGTACTGTACCCCTTCTGTGGTGATTGAATTTTGGTCTTCTTGCTTTGAGAAAATGATGAATATGTGCCTTTCTCTTGATAGACTTCTGCAGACCAACTTCCTTAGCAATTTCAACTATCTTGGCTGTGTGAGATTGAGTAACTGTCTGATCAAGAATTTCCACTATCTTGTTAGGAATTGCTTGAGGCCTATCAGGATTTGACAATGATTTTTTAGGATTTGTAGATTTGATCTAGAGCAATATCAGCCAACACTATAAGACCATATGGTTTCTTATGAACCTTTTTTGCTAACTTCATTAATCTTATTTTCTTAGGTTTAGCAGCTGCAATCAAACTTTGGTCTTCTTCTGCATTAGCGCTAGTAATCTCCACTGGTCTAGCAGGCTTCTTGAACATAATTGGATCATCACTATCACTTTTAGTGTTTCATGAATCATCAACCAGCTTAACACCAACTCTAATTTCCTTTTCGTTCTTTCTGCAATCTCCTTGATTTTTGTTACTGATGAAACATTCTTCTTCCTTACTCCACCTTGTTGCTCCAAAGATATAGGTGAGTATAAAACAACCTTTAGACCTGATTATCTCTGAGATAAATCAGACTTATCTACTGTCTTTGATTTTGCAACTAATTCCTTTTGAGAAGAATCAGAGATGATATTGTGTTTCATTTAAGTGAAGAAAAATAGACACTTTGGTCAGGAACAGGGTTGGATGTGACATGTTCCACAGTGTCAGGATTTGGAAAATTATATTTATCAAGCATTTTATTAGACAAAATCACCCACAATTCTCGTGGTAAAACTGTTCCTCTCCTGAAAGTATCTTTCCTTTTTTCTAAATCAGTCAAAGATTTAAAAAATTATTTGAAAGATCATCAGCAATTCATCTTTTTCAAAAGTTTCACCAGGTAAAGAAATGTAAAAATCAATTGTAAGAACCTAGTGTAACCAACACCACTAGTTTTATCACTCAACTGAGCTATCATGAATCGCATAATAGTTTTACCATAATTAAAAGCATGACCAAATATTAACAATAACCTATCTGCAGTGACGATAATGGAAGATCATCAAAATTAGATACCTTATTCAGAAAAGTTCTGCTTATACAATCAAAGTAGAAGTTCTATTCTTTTTTTAGCTTTGTTCTGAACATCTCCCGAGCCTTAGTGAAATCAACAGTATGACCAATCTCTCTGACCCAGTCAAAGAGTGTTGCGGTGTGAGTCACAACTGGAATCCTGCCATTCAACACATGCAATTTTAAAGTTTCCTCAAACATAGTAGCATTGATCTCATATTCCTGATTTTTGTGTGTTACGAGAATGACCCTTTTCTCAACATCAACTATCAAATTCTCCCAAATCTGCATAATCTGTTTAAACCAAATTCTAGAAGGAGCAGTGAGAGCATAACCCAATATCACTTTGGGCTAAAAAATCCTGAATTACTTTGAAAACATCAGGAATATCAACTTCATGCAAATTGGCTTTAAAGTTATTAGCTGGAAAAGCCTTGTGATTAAACACATACTTAATCACAGAGAGAGAAGAAGCAAACTCAGTGTTAGCCATTCAAAAAGTTAGGGTTTGTACGAAGAGAGGGGAGAGAGAGAGAGAGAGAGAGGAGAGAGAGAGAGAGAGAAATCGATAATAAGCAGTTCGTGTATAGTGTATGTCTTAGAAAAGAATGATGATGGTTTTAAATCTGTAATAGACAATAAGACATTAATATACATGGCATGTGCTGATTGAAGAGAGTATGTAATACCAAAATTAATGTGTAATTCTAGTTAAACATGCACGATTTTCAAAGATAATATTTTACACGATACCGAAAAATTAGCAATCATGCTACTACACATAACCAATTTACAAACAAGTCAATAATAATGCACAAAAATAATTCTCAAATATACTTAATATAAATCAAGTATTACTTAGGAAAAATAATTGAACAAAATCATATTAGACTCACAACCAATGTCAGAATTACATCATCAGGATTTAATGTAGCAAGATCTGATGATAAGGACAGGATCCGACAACTCATTTCTTCTCATAGCTAATCATCCCATAATTATGAAGTAATTTTCTAAACGTTGCTTCTGTTAAAGGCTTGGTGAAGATATCAGCTACTTGTTGATCAGTCGAAACAAAATGAAGCTCACTTGTTCCTTCATTGACATGCTCCCTGATAAAATGATATCTAATACTGATATGATTTGTGAGTGAGTGTTGTACTGGATTACCTGTCATTGCAATTGCGCTTTGATTGTCACATAAGATATGAATCTTTGTATAAGACAATCCATAGTCCATTAGTTGATTTCTCATCGAAAGAATCTGAGCACAAAACTGCTAGAAGCATGTATTCAGCTTCAGCGCTAGATATAGAGATTGATTGCTATTTCTTTCTATGCCAAGAAACCAATCTACCACCCAAATATTGACAGCCACCTGAGCTACTCTTCCTGTCAATTTTGCATCCAGCAAAGTCTGCATCAGAATAGACGACCAGACTGAAATCTGATTTTCTTGTATACCATAAACCAAGAGATGGAGTCCCTTTCAAGTGTCTTAGAATCCTCTTTATAACAATCAAATGAGAATCTCCGAGCTTGGCCTGAAATCTTGCACACAAGCAGGTTGCATACATAATCTGGTCTACTAGCAGTTAGATAAAGCAATGAACCAATCATACCTCGATAGAAAGAAATATCAATTTTTGTACCTTGGTCTAGATCCAACTTTGTAGCAGTGGCCATTAGAGTTGCAGGAGTTGAACTTTCTTGCATATTGAACCGATTCAATAAATTCTTGGTATACTTAGACTGATTAATTAAATTCCCTCATCAGTTTGTGTAACTTGTAGTCCAAGAAAGTAACTAAACTCTCCCATCATACTCATTTGATACCTCGACTTTATTTATGTAAAATAAGGATTTGTCAATAGTACCTCTTTTGTAACCACTTTCAGTCAAAAATTTAGCAAGTGTTTCATACCAGGCCCTTGGTGCTTGTTTGATTCCATATAAAGCTTTGTCAAATCTATACACATGATCAAGAAATTTTGGATCAATGAAGCTAAGTGGTTGCTCAACTTATACTTCTCCTTCTAACTCTCCATTCTGAAAAGCACTCTTGACATCAATCTGAAAGACCTTGAATTTCTTGTGTGCAATATGCTAAGAAAATACAAATAGCTTCCAGTCTTTCCACATGAGCAAATGTTTCATATAATCAATACCTTCTTGTTGCGAATAGCCCTTTACAATAAGTCTAGCTTTGTTCCTGATTATTGTGCCATTTGAATCTGTCTTGTTCCTAAAAACCCATTTTATGCCAACCACTGATTTATTCTTTAGACTTGGAACCAGTTTTCAAACTTCATTCCTTTCAAACTCATTCAACTCCTCCTGCATTTCTTGAATCAAATCAGCATCCTTGAGTGTGTCTTCTACTTTCTTTTGTTCCTCCTTAGAAATGAGTTGTGATAGAGATTCATGTTCAGTTGCACTTCTGGTTTAGACTTTAGCCTTAGAATCTCCTATGATAAGATCAGGTGTATGATCTTTTATCCATTTTACAGCCTTTGGTAATTCAGTCTCATTTCCTGATGCCCCCCTGCACTTGTGCTATCATATCCATGTGAAGCGCCCCCATACTAGTGCTCTCTTTTCCTGATTAAGATGAACTTCTGTTTCAAGACTGGTATCCAGACTGATTTTGATTTTTGGTTGAATGATTACCTCCTGATGAGCTCTCATCTATTGTATTTGAGAAATTTCCAGTGGATCCTGTATTTTTAGGTTCATCTTCTTCATCAGAATTTGAATTACTAGAGTCAGCACTTTTTGTCTGTGGATGTTGCTCCCCCTCAACATGTGGATCTTCATGAACGATCATAAATTAGGATCAGAATCATCATCAGGATCTGACTCATTGTCAGGATTTGACTTGTCACCAGAGTCGGGTAATTCATCAGAATTTAAAAGATCTCCTAACTTGAGTCTTTTATTCGCAAACACAAGTTCTTCATGCAAGTCTTCTTCAATTCCAACGATCTTCTTGTCATCAAAGAAAACATGAATTGATTCAACAATTGTCATCGTTCTCAAATTGAAGACTTTGTACACTTTTGATGAAGGATATCCAACAAAAATGCATTCATCATCTTTTCTTTCAAAGTTTCCAAGCATTTCAGGATGTGTTCTTAGAACAAAACACTTGTATCCAAAGATATGTAGATGATTTAAGCTTTGCTTCTTTTCCTTAATCATTTGATAAGGATTAATCCATGTTTTTTGATCAGATTCAGATTTTAAATATAAAAGGCAGTGTTGACAGCTTCTGCCCAAAAGTAAGTTGGTAGATTAGCTTCCACTACCATGGTCCTACCAGCTTCAATAAGTGTCCTGTTTTTCCTTTCCAACACCATTTTGTTGAGGTATTCCAGGAGCTGAGAACTGTTGAGAGATTCCCTTGTATCTGCATATCTCATCCATCTTGCTATTTTGAACTCTATCCCATTGTCACTCCTCAGAATTTGCATTTTGTACTTTGTGCTATTTTCAATCAATCTCAGATGATCCAAGAGAATTTCAGATGTTTCATCCTTACTGTGCAAGAAAAACACCAAAATAAATCTAGTATATTCATCAACAACAACTAGTATACATTTTCTTGTTGATTGACATGACATTCACAGGGACAAAAAGATCCTAATGCAGCATTTGATATGGCTTTTTGATGGATGATTCTGATTTGACTAATGCTCAACAAGTTGGACTTCAGTCCATCTACCAGAGCTACATTTGAGATGATGACGTTTCCAATGATAATATTGCCACACCCCAGTGTTTTCCTACATTTCGATCTCCATAGGAGACCATTGGGGCAACCTTTTCATCATTCTATCAACAGGGATTTAGTTCCAGTCATATGTGCTGAAAAACCACTGTCCAATACAAGAACATTCTTCTTGTTTCCCTGTAATCAGAAATATAGAAATCAGTCAGAATTTTTAAGGACCCACACTTGTTGGGTCCTTTCTGACATCTTATGTATTTTTACTTTAGCATACTTTTTTTCAGGATTTGATCCATTAGGATGTACTCCATCAGGATTTGTCTTGACTTTTTTGACTCTATAAGATTTATGCACATTCAGTTTAGTAGTTCTATTTAAAACAACATTTTTATTGAATTTTGGCAAAGGATCATAATTGTTGTGATACAAACTATGATAATCTTTACAAGTGTAAATAGAATGCCAGCTGCTACCACAGTGAGAACAAGGATTTTGTGGTTTGTATAATATTGATCTACCAATAATATCAGACTCGGGAATTTTAGAAACTTTCTTTTTAGGCTTCCTTCAATCAATAGGATTATGATTAGTATTACCACAATTAAATCAAGCTTTCCTAGGAGCATTAAGAATGTACTTATAGTTGTTTGCTTTGTTTATTCCTTTTCTCCATTTCTACCTCTCTTAGACCTAGGTTTGGGAGCCTTAGAAGTTACCTCACATATATTCTTGTATAACTGACTCTTAGAGCGAAGTCCTATATTTTTACTTTTCTTTTCTTGCATTTTAGGATCTTCTTTCTTTTTAGCAGGGACTCTAGGTTCAGCTTTTTCTCCAGCATTGTTCTTAGAGGTAGAACCAAATTCATAGACAGACTCAACTCCACTTTCATAAGTTCCAACAAACTTAACTAGAGTAGTGTTATTGATGGATTTATTAATATTTCTATCAGCAAATTTGTTATAACCTAAACATTCTTTCCAATTTTTATCACTAATGAAATCATGAACTTTCTTTCCTGAGGTCATCCATGTTTTAAACACCTCTCTTTCCTTTTCTAAAACTTTCTCCAGTCTGGAATACCTAATGTTTATCTGAGTTTCATTATGTTGTGCCTTCTTACATGCCTTTTCATTCTCATGCATGCAAACTAACTCAACTTCTAAGAAATCATTTCTTTCTTTAAACCTCTTATTATCATCAATCAAACTATCACATTCAATAGTCATACTTTTAAAAGTAACATGCAAAGATTATGAGAAAGTTTTCAGTTCAGACAAATTATCAATATCAACAAGAAATGTAACTGAAGGTACCTTATCAGTTTCTGAGGCATTCTCTCCATGAGTTTCCATGAGTGCATAACATCATCATCATTGTCAGTTCCTGATGAATCCATCCATTCTTTGTTGGAGTTTGTTGTGACCAAAGCTTTTCTAGTTTCTTGGGGCACTCATTAGCCAGATGTCCCCTTTCATTACAGTTGTCACATGTCACCTTGGTCTTGTCAAACTTCCTTTCCTTGTTGTACTCACCATCACTCTTGCTAAACCTGTCTTTTCCTTGACTAGAGAACCTTCTGTTAAAACCACCCTTTATTTGTGGTTTTGCAAACCTCATCCTTTTGAAGCATTTCACAAGCATTGCATCCATTTCAACCACTTGAGGATCATCCAAATCAATCTCAGAATCCTCGTCGGTATCTGTGTCAGGATTTAATACATCCAGTATTTGACTCATCCAAATATTCCTTCTCCTTTCCCCCTAACTCATCTTTTTCTTGCCTTTGTGAGTCTCAGCATTAAGACCACAACCTTCATCCTCTTACCTTTTATATTCTTTCTTTGCTAGATCTCCAAGTCATGAGTTTTCAGCATCTCATACACATCATCCAGAGTCATAGAATAAATCATATTGATGCCTGATTATTGAGGCCTGAGTATCCCAATCTTCTGAAAGAGCTCTCGGAAACTTGGTGTTTGAGTCTTCTCTTTCATATTATTTTCCAACCAATGATAGATCATTAAACAGTATCGGAAATTTATCATATATGTCAGTAATTGACTCATCAGCCTTGGTATCAAATTGCTCATATTCTTCCACAAGTACAGCTCTTTTATTTTTCTTTATTGCCATTGTACCTTGGCACTGTGTCTCCAAAGCATCCCATATCTCCTTTGCAGTCTTGCAGGCAATAACTCTTTTTGACATCACATTGTCCAAACTGTTGTGCAGATATTCCTGACTTAAGCATCCTTAAGCATTGTAGCTTTTTTAAGATCTGACCACTTTGAATTTCCTTTATGACATAATCGTTCAGGAGCATCTAGTCATAGCTATAGTTTCCATAGGCTATGGAGGTCCTGTTTTGATGATATCAACATAAGATCAATAGATTCAAGGAACATCAATATCTTTACTCTCCATGTAGAGTTATAGCTTTCTTCAGGATGAGAATTTTCATGCTTTCATACCTACTTCCAGACATCTTGACCTTTGCAAATTAACAGTTTAATTTGACCGCTTTGATACCACTTGTTGCCCAGTAAAGTAATTGTTTAAGGAGGGTAGGATACAATTACTAAACAAATCGATGTATTTTGAATGTAAAGTAAGAACAGATGAATCAAATAACAGTTTATATTGATCTTTGATAATCTTTTACAAAATCTCTCAAGAACAATATTCGTCAGAGCTTCCAGGTTATACGAATACTAGAATTCTGCACACCATATTGTGATAACATATTCTGTGTTTATATACTACACAGCTGCAAATCAGTCCTATATCAATTACAAGATATGATACAATATAATTCTAACACTTTACATATCTAAATCAACTATAATCCTATAAATCATCACCTTCCGATTTATCTTCCAGTCCTACTCTAACCTTAGAGTAGGATAATAAATAAAACACTACGATGTGCACATGTGAGCAGTGGTAGATTTTGAATCTGGATTAGTACAAACTGTTAGGAATATGTTGTAGGCTTGATGATATGTTACCAAAACACCTTAAAAAGATTTAAATAAGTGTATTTGTAGCTTTCAACGGATAATCTTACTTGTCATCCGTTGAAAGAGTAGCTTAAGTTTATATAGTTTTTGTAGCACATTCTTGTGTATTGTAATGTCTTAGAGAATTAGAAGTTGTAGGATATTCTAAGTCATGTTGGCTACAAGAAAGATATGAAGAATAGATTGGCTAATTGTATATATTAGATGCCTTGTAATTTTGTATAAATGAAATTGAGTCAACTACTATGGAAATACTTTCAATGGATATTTCTACAAGGCTTCGACGTATGACCAAGTCCCATTTGACAGATGATCCAATAGAGTCTCGATGGATGATCCAATAGAGTTTTGACGGATGATCCAACAGATTCTCGACGGATAACAAATACAAATAGGAGTTGATAATGACTTGACAGTCATATGGGTTGATTGTATAGAAAAGGAATGTGGCAGCCTATTAGCAGGATTTTGAGAAAAAGAAGCATTTCCATTTTCATGGTAACTTAAAGATATACAAAGATGCTGGATGGAGAAATGAAGAAACATGTGATTTGACTTAGACAGTTTTGTTTTATTAGTTTATCATTTTCACATGTAACTTGGTGATATATAAACCAAGAGTAGCAAGTAGAAAAATATCGATCGAAAGAACTGAGAAATAGATAAGGCATAATCTATTAAGAATTTCTCAGTTTTCTCTTTGTATTTACTTGTAAACAGCTGTGTGAATTCTTGCATCACAGAGTTCTCATTCAAAATATATCTCTATGGAAAGTTCAATCCACCATAATGTTTTAATCTTTGTGTTTTTACTTTATATTTTGAATACAATCATATTTCATTCTGCACTTTTGCATATTCATACACACATATATTTTGATGTAGTAGTTTCTTATATTTTCGAAAAGAAATCTAGAATTACATTGAACCCCCTTCTGTAATTCTTTTGTTAGATTGTTTGGAAATAATAATTAGTATCAAAGCATGCTCTTGACAGACTAAGAGTTTAAAGATCAAAACATGAATGAGAACACACATGAATGTCTTATGAACTCATTATACCTATGACAACAAGAACAACTCATTCACAATTATTTTATCTATCTCACTGTTTCAAAGACTAACTTAATTTGCACTAACCTTCTTTTCTTTCCACTTCTAATAGTTCGTGTTTATGAAATTTCTATTTTCACTGACTGTTATACTTTACTTTTCATGTCTCCTTCTATTCGGTTAGTCTGGCCTATGATCATTTTCTAATCATATTCGAGAATCTTTAATCGATCTCTAGTACCTTTCATTCATCTGCGTCCAATACTGAGCTCATGGCATCTTCTGCTTCGAAATGTCCAATATCTATTCAAAAACTAAAAATTAAAGGAAAATTTCGGCAATTACATCTAACTCCCCACTTTGTAGTATACTTCAATTTCTTTTCAATCACTATCAAGTATATTCATCGAGCGAGAATCTTTTACTATCCGAAAGAAAATATATTAATTTGGAATGGAATGAATCATAACTTTATTCAAACCGAACTCTTGGTACTAATACTCATTTTGTTGTCATATCAAATTAGATATCAATATGAACTTTGATGCTCATAACATTCCATACTGAAGTCAACATCAATCATCTATATTAATACCACCTTTGATATCTAACAACAAAGTAAGTATCGGTATAATCCAGAAGCCGGATCAAAACTTGTTCTTCAATTTCTAACTTTTCAAATTCCTTTAACCACTTCCCAACAATCTTAATGGTATTCACTCTTCCCTTTTATTCAAAACATCTATCCCTAAATGGACCTTTCCGGGTTGGTAGTTAACCAAGCAATCATAGCTCATAATCAATTATAACCAGAATTCATACCGTTGAAGCTGAGAATGCAGTTGCTATTTTTCAACTCTTCGCAGGCATATCTTCAGGCGTTCAACTTGGTCTTCCTTAGTCCTTGTATTAGCGAGGATGTTATCAATAAATACAATTACACTATCTAAATACTCCTGGTACATTATGTTCATTTAATCTTCAGACTTACAATTTCTGATAATCGATGCCTAACTTCATATCTCCATTCTTCTTTTTCCCATGATCACTTTTGTGTACAACGCAAAACACTCTTTATTTCATTATTCTTTCATTCACATTTCTGAAGTTTTCCTTCAATTATTGTTTCATCCCTATTGAGATACAGGGCTTTTGACACCAGCTTGACTCTGTGCAGTAACGACGAGAAATTCTTACCTCATTCCCGAGGTAACCTTGGTAAATCATTCGTTCGAACCTCCGGGACTTCATTTTAATTTTAAAGAATTCCGACATGAGATTCATTGTAATGTTCTTCTCTAACAGTTTGCCATCAGTACCTTAGTTTAATCTTCCCTGTTTACATGCATTCTTGGAACAAATTCCTATCTCCAATTATCAGCGTTTCACTTCATTCTCCTATCAGTTCTGGCACAACCGACGTTCACAACTTGCATATATCCAGGATTATTTATAAAATTTCTTTATCATCCTTTTGATTCCACTTCTTTTCTTCATTAGTTCTTCATTTTTGTTATTTATTATCTCTTTTAAACATAAGGAATTTCTTTTTTTTTCTTGATAATACTAATCTGTTCATTATTAGATAGGTCAAATCTGGGGTTAATACTGGAAGAAAAGTTTTTATTTATAATATTTAAATTCTGACTAACAGAATTATCGAAATTCGTCGGTAGCTATTCTCTTAGCCTTGCTTAACTCATCACGGATCGCGTATTTGACTTTCCCTCATTGATCAACGTCTTTTTTTTCCTGAGTTCACATGCGCACTTCGTCAGTCTCTGCCTTAAATTGGATACTTGGATTTGCGAGTTTCCCAGTACTTTACAACAACTTCTATTCAATTACCATTTGACATGAGTATACATTCGGGTCCTTCCTGGAACGTCATCACAGATGATAACATCTCTTTGTTTTGTCTTACACCTTCAGTTCTTGAAAATATTCTTCTTACTAGCATGTACCAATAACTTTCTGTTCCTCTTATTTATCGAAAAGGGCGTATTCATCTAGATAAAACCTCACACATGTCTGCAGCAACATCCCGCTAATTCTACTAAACTTTCAACTTCTGCTATGCCATTACTTCCTCCAAATTGCTAATCGCTTTGATTTCGGATCTGAAAATGATGTTAGAGCTTGACTCAATCTAATTGGAATCGATCTCCATTTAGCTAACCATTAGTTGGTAAAGTTGATCAATTAACTCTTTTAACTGATCATTTAAACCAAGTGTTGACTAGCTAACAGGAATCAAAGACCAATTATATAAAGTCAGTTTGGTCATAACAACTTTTCCCAAGACCCGAGATCACAATCATTTGGAGTACAACTGGGAATGAGAATATACTTCTTTATCCTTAAATGTAGGGTAATTTTTGAAAATTTGGGCAGCACTACCCCTATATCATCGACTACCAGTCGGACTCAAGCCGATTATCAATCAACCAAATCATCCACAATCGTATCCACCCACTTCCATCAACCAAAATTATCAATTCGCCACAATTCACATTATATCATTTTGATCAGCATCTGACTGGCATAACATATATCTTTTTAATTGGAATTGGGTCTTACACCAACAATGATTAACATAACCATACCTTTCTCAGTTCTTTCAGAATATTATGAATTGTTATTAATGAACTTAAAATTTGATTTCGCGATTCTTTTAATTTATTTCTGACCATTATTAATCGGTTTATCTTTTAATAACCGCTCATGGTCTATATTATTATCGTCACAATCTGGTGGAAACTTAATCGTTATATCATTATTTCTTAAAAGGTTTCACAGTCGAGCACCTTTGCTTCATCTCCACTTATGGTTCCGCATCAAACTTTCGTCACTGGTCCAGTTATGGGTATCCAATTCACCATAACTTATTTACTCAAATTGGAGAACCTCACAGTTCCTTGAAGAACACGTTCAAATTTGATTGCAATTAAGATTCCTTCTATCTTGAATCTTCACAACAAATATCTTACCGCGACGAAGGGATGCTTCACATATTAATTTCCTATCTGAATTGTTGTTCAAAATTTTCTTGATCTTTGATTGTCATCCTGATACTCGTTTGCTTTATCTGACGCACGTAACTTTACTCCCTTATTTTGTAATTAATTTATTTGTTACAGTTCACTAACCATTCATTTCACGTCGAAGTCCTCTGATTTGAAGTGCATCACGTTAACGTAATCTACCATACTGATGAGATCCTCGTAACACGAACAACTGTCTAATTTGATATCTTTGTCAACCTGTTGTCGGTGTATCCATTCTTCCTTGCTCGCAAATGTCCACCATTAATCGGCTTGCAATCATATCTTCCTTCGACACGTAATTCTACCTGTCACATGGGACTATTCCATTTCTTTTGTAATTGTCAGAAAAGACTCTACGCAAGAGGAGAGTTTGTGAATATGATTTTGATTGAAAAATTGAATAAGAAATAACAATGCAACAAACGATTGGAGAATTTGTAAGTCAGTAAACTGAAGGAAGAAAAACAAGTGAAGAATGAGACAACCATATTCGTACTCAAGATGGCCAGTCTTTTGCACTATATGGCATACAACACATGATTAGGTGCGTCCCACCCGACTCTTCGTCATTTTGACAAAGCGTCACACCACAACACTGTTTGTCTTAATCAGGAATCAATAATTTGAGAAGAGAAATAATTTAGAAGAAATACAATAAATTTTCTTTCGTTTTCATCTCCTATGATTTATCAACAGAAGAGCTTATACGTACTCAAGAATCAAGAAGAACATATGCCATCGTATTAGAAGAAAGAATGTCAGTGTTGATCACCTTCCACGCTTCACTTACGTATGCCTTCAGGAACCATTCGAATGAGAGATTCATAGTTCAAGTCACATCATTGCTTTGGAATGTTGTTTGAAAATGCCTTCACCTCAAATATTTTAATGATTCGACCATACGCGCATCCTTACGAAATTTATAATTATTACTTCCGACTTTATCTATGCCGCGTAGAATAACAATCGATCCCGCCACCTCTCAACTTCGTCGATAGGAACATTATTATTCTCCAATCATCTGGAAGATTCTTTCGATTCCTTCAATCACCCTCTAACCGCTCGAATCACGAATATTATTAAATTTTTAACAACTTATATGAATTGGGTAAATAATGTTTTAACATGTTGATTCAATCATTATTATTATTAAACAAAATTTATGTTCATCTTTCACGAAAAACTTTAAACTTTCTTCTTACTAGTGGTTCTACTTGGTCCTCAAAATTAACAATAATGAGTCCAAATTCATTCTTCTTTTTGGATCACTTTCTATTTATAATAATAAGAACTTAAGTAGTAATTCGACAACTAAATTGTAGAACTTATTTCATGCAAAAATCTTCTGAAAGTTTATTAAGAAAATCTTTTTGAAAACTCATTTTAAAATTTTGAAAATCAATATTTGGTCGTCATTACTATATAAGTTACTTGTTATTCTTATAATCCGTTAATGGAATATCTAATTAAAAGAATGCCCATATAAGGGTCTCTCCACCTTGATACATCTTCTATTTCTCTTGGATTCTGCTCGCACTTTTAGTCTACAAAACTTCATTCACCGTTATATATCATTTTATTCCAATTCTACCACCACGCTGACATCTGGTACTATCCTTGACATTCTTGTCATCGTCCTTGACGTTATGCTTACAACTACGCTTACGATTCGATGTTCTATCTGTAGATAGGGTCGCACCTCTTGCTAATCTTACCTATACCTAGGAAGGTAGATATCATTTCTCGCGCAGCGCCTGGTATGTGGTAAGAATCTTCTCGCAACAGTGATGCCTTTGCAGCTTGCAACTTTGGCCCTTCATCAGCTTCCATCAACTCGTTTCCTTCGACGTGGAGCTCGTCCTATTACCTAATTCTAAGTTAAATCATACTAATACGTGCTTAGATTCCCTTACACAAAGTTCTCATAAAAATCAATCGTATTTTCTTTAAAACCACATAAAAATAGGGTATCACACCCAGTCTTTGTCGATCCGTCGATTCCTCATTATTGTAGGATCAATATGCCAATAACGTTGCGATATTTTCCTTACACTTCCCTCAACAATCCTGGTTTACCAATTCCATATCGGCCCTGGTAACCCTAATTCGCACTAAACTCACTTAACATGAGCATGCCTAGCTCTTTCCTATCTTATATGGCCTATCACTCCTATCTTACCCTCATCTATTCTTATTTCAGTGACCAATAACCTGGCTCTGATGCCAACTTGTAACAACCCAAAACCGGGGTCAAGATTTGGTGTCACTAAATAATCTTTACATAAAATAAAAGAATATTCGATTAACCCCTAGAAACCGGATCGTTTACAGGTTATGGTATGAAACAAGAATCTAACCTTTTATAACTCACAATAACTAGAATATAAGTTTAAATACCTTTATGCTAATGTCTGTGTCTTATTATCTCACATCTTCGTCCTTTCGCAGCGGAGATCTCTCTAACTTCTGCTGTCTAACGAAAGCTATTCACTTTTATCTTTCTCTGCTTCTGGAAGAAATAAGCGTTTACAAAGCAAGAGTGAGCCAAAAATTCCCAGCAAGTATATAATTTTGAGTTCCAAATATTAATAACAAAGGAAAATTCC